>NW_025791365.1:0-57972 GCF_907164935.1 Osmia bicornis bicornis
ATATACATTTAATAACAATATCATTATTAGTATATCTACATTAGATATAATGTGATATACTGATACCTTCCTACAGATCAATGTACATTTAATAACAATATCATTATTACTTTATCTACATTAGATATAATGTGATATACTGATACCTTCCTACAGTTCAGTGTACAATTAGTAATAATATCACTATTCCTATATGTGCATTAGATGTGTAATATACATTTAATAACAATATCATTATTAGTATATCTACATTAGATGTAATGGAATATACTGATTCCTTACTACAGATCAATGTACATTTAATAACAATAACATTATTACTATATCTGCATTGAATATGTAATATACATTTAATAACAATATCATTATTACTATATCAGCATTAGATATGTAATATACCTTTAATAACAATATCATTATTACTATACCTTCATTAGATATAATGTCATATACTGGTTCGTTACTACAGATCATTGTACATTTAATAACAATATCATTATTAGTATATCTACATTTGATATAATGTTATATACTGATACCGTCCTACAGATCAGTGTACATTTAATAACAATATCATTATTACTATGTCCACATTAGAAATAATGTGTTCTCGGCGAGAATTAGAGTTTTCGGAAAAGGCGTGGATTCCGTCTTTTCAAAGACGTGGGCGTCGAGGAGAAGATGAACGACACAGCTCAGCGGTCACTAATTGTGTATAACTTACAATTTTTACACAGTGAGTCGTGAATTAAGCACTACAAAAATCACACTTGTGTTTTAATTTGGAATGACACGATTCACAGACTTCGCGGTGCAAGGCACTGAATTGAAATTAAAAATGCTCTAAACTGGAATAAAGATAAAGCTCTTGGTCGTGGCTGTCGCTTGATAATCGCTCACTGAATTGCTTTCGCATTAATGCCGTAACGGTTCGAATTTAGGAGTTTTTCATATTGGCGAGCGCTCGGATCGGTGGTTAGACAGCGCAGCAGCGATTACTTTTACGTATTTGGTGAAGACGGGATTATCGATCCATGTTACCGACCGAGATATTCGTACGAGTTTCAAGTGCGAAATTCGTACACGTACACCGGTTATAAAGATGCAGAAACACCGTGGCCCCTTTCTTTGAGGTAACTCTGCACTATTCTAAGCTGTATCCACTATTTCGTGCTGTAAATGCCACTTCCTGCACAGCTGTACAGAAGAAGAACAAGAGGAAGAAGAAATATCTCGGAATATGTCCGTGACGCCCCTTTCCTTGAGGTAAATCAGCACATATCTCGGAACCGGGGCGAGCTACGGCAAAATATTATGAGACCTATTTTGTAGGAAATTAAATTTCCTACTATTTATGTTCTGCGACATTTTTGGATCAGATGCGTATTTTTCGAGATATCTCGAGATATTTAAAAGTTCCGAAGCCGTACCAACATTATAAGCAAGAAGAAACACTGTCGACCCTTTCTTTGAGGTAACTCTGCACTATTCTAAGCTGTATCCACTATTCCGAGCTGTAAATTGCAACTTCCAGTGCAGCTGTGCAGAAGAAGAACAAGAAGAAGAAGAAATATCTCGGAATATGTGCGTGACGCCCCTTTCCTTAAGGTAAATCTGCAAACATCTCGGAAACGGTGCGAGCTATGGCAAAATGTTAACAGACCTTCTTTGTAGGAAATTAAATTTCCAACTATTTATGTTCTGTGGCATTTTTTGATCAGATGCGTAGTTTTCGAGATATCTTGAGATATTTAAAAGTTCCGAAGCCGTACCAACATTATAAGGAAGAAGAAACACTGTGGCCCCTTTCCTTGAGGTAACTCTGCACTATTCTAAACTGTATTCACTATTCCGAGCTGTAAATGCCACTTCACGCGCAGCTGTGCAGAAGAAGAACAAGAAGAAGAAGAAATATCTCGGAATATGTGCGTGACGCCCGTTTCCTTGAGGTGAACCAGCAAATATCTCGGAAACGGTGCGAGCTATGGCAAAATGTTAAGAGACCTTTTTTGGAGGAAATTAGGTTTCCTACTATTTATGTTGTACGAGATTTTTTGATCAGATGCGTAGTTTTGGAGCTATGGCTCCAAAAAACGCGGAATTTCACTGCGAATCGATTCCAATTTACGAAAATTATCCATAAATAATGTCCAATGTTTATAATTAACACCCCGAACACCGGAAACACGACGTCGAAATGCCGCGTAACACACACATCACGTTTTCGTTATTTAACAATAAATTAACACAATATTTAATCAAAAAACGACACAATAGCACTTCCGAACACATAATAAAAATGATTTTACCACAAAACGCGAATAACTATGCCGCTATCCACCGCGTTGAAAATCTAACCACGGAGCGACCACGAAACATGACCGCTCTCCTCGAGGCGTCGAGCGGGAATCGAACTTTTTTTTTTTTTCGTGGGGAAATCTTACATAAGACCCCCCGCCACCCGTGGGAGAGGGCAGCGCGGGAGTGTCAGGTTCCTACTGACTAAAACCCCACGGCGACCTCCTCTGGCGTATGGCAGAGGCTCCGGGACCTGATTACTATAACTCCGGAGCCTCCCCCGCCGTGCGCTGAAAGCGCCCCTCACCGGGGGAGTAACAACTCCCCCAGCCGGCACCAGGGGTCGCACCCGGTGCCGGCTCCATCGCGGGGGAACTGCGTGCAATGGCAGCCTGGCCCCCCAGCCCGTACCGCCTGCAGTCCCCGCGCCTCGATCTCCTCACTGGCTACAGGGAGGAGCAACCCCCCGTCCGCCCGCGAGGAAGATCAGGCGCTGTCCTTCGCTCCGCCGGCGTCCTGTGCCGGCTACAGCCCGGGTCCGCGTGCAATGGCGCCCAAACTGGGCGCCTGCGGCCCCCGAGCCGTCCCCCTGTGGGCTGCGGTGAGCCGTGGCCGGCCACCTTCCAGGGGGAATCCCTCGGCTCCGCTGCACCCTCCCTGCGGGGGCCAGCACCACTCCCAACGTGGGAGGGAAATCGCCACCCGGCCCCCCCGAGACGAACGGAGAGGGGCCCCCGATTGAGAACGGGTTACCCACCCGCACACCCCCGAGTCCGACCGGGGTCCGGGCTCATGTCGTCCGGGGCGGGAGGGTACACCGCGACCCCTCCCACCCCAACAAGAAACACCCCCCGTAAAATCTCCTCAGGAGGCGGGAGGGCACACGGGCCCTCCCGCTACACTACCCCATCCCGCATCCGTCGTGCCGGGGGGACAAACAGCGAAACCCGTCATCGCCCCCCCCCCCCGCCCCTTACGGCGGCGGATCCTGGCGACGTCGTCGCGTCCCACGTCCGCGACCTCACCGAGCGGGATCGTACCATTCACGATCCCGCTCGGACCTCTCCTTGAGGACCATGAACTCCTCGCAGAAGATGGTCACGGCCCTCCATTCTGTCTCGCCGGCAAGCATCTGTCTCACGACGCCTGCCGGCGAGAGGTCCTCCCCTATTTCGGCCGTCAGGGCGTGGCGAGCCACTGCAAACACCGGGCACTCCGCCAGCGTGTGTTGTGTGTTGTCCCGCGCCGCCCCGCAGAGCCAACAGTGGGGGGTCCATTCCCTGTTCCTCCGGCACCGGAACTCCCCGAACACCCCGTGTCCGGGGAGCACCTGCGCGACGCGGAACGACAGGCCGCCGTGGCCGCGGTCCCGCCACTCCGATATCATCGGCAGGACCGGCCCGTGGGCGCGGCTTCCGGCGGCATCCCCCTCTGCTAAGGATCTCTGCCACCTTTCCGCCGCGACCAGTCGGACCTGGCTCCGGTGTTCCTCGATCATCGGCCCCGGCGGGTCTTCCCCGGCCTGGCGGAGGGCTCGCGAATACCAGTATGTACTGGATTCGACCTCCGCCTGGTACCGGAGTGGGATGAGACCCGCCAGGACAATCGCCCCCTCGTAAGGGATCGTGCAGTAGCCCCGCACGATCCTGATGGCCAGCCGGCGCTCCACCCGCCGCAGCAGAGTGCAGCTGTGCCTGCTGACCGCCAGATCGCCGGCCCATATCGGAGCCCCGTTTAGGGCTATGGACCGGACGATTCCCACGTATAGGCGGCGAACCCTCACTCCCGGCCCCCCGAGGTTGGGCAACAGGCGGCCAAGATTGGTCGCCACCTGTTCCAATCGGGGAGCCAGGCGGTCCAAGTGAACATCGAACCGCCAGTGGCTGTCGAGATACAGGCCGAGGTATCGAAGACCCCGGCCGTTCACGATCCGGCACCCGTCGACCTCGAGCCAGAGCTGGGCCGGAGGGGCTACCCCACGCCGAGGCTCGAAGAACCACATGGCCTCGGTCTTGTCAGGAACCAGCGCCAGACCCAGCCCCCGGATCGCTCTTCACACGATGGCGACCCCCACCTCGGCACGACGGCAGGTCCTCAAGCAGTCCCGCCCGGTGGCCAGCAGGTAGTAGTCATCTGCGAATACCGTGGCCCACACCCCGGGCGGGCGGTTCATCCGCTGCGCCGCGTTGTATCCCACGTCCCATAAGGGGGGGCACAGTTTGGACCCCTGGGGCACTCCGCGGTCGATCTCTCTCCAGTGGAGCGTACCGTCCCGGCCCGTGTACAGTATCCACCTGCCATCCAGGAAGGCCCTGATGATCCTCTGCAGATACGGGGGGACGTTGTGGTGAACAAGCGCCCCCCGTACCGTTCCACGGGGCAGGGTGCTGAACGCGTTTGTAACGTCCAAGGAGACGCCCAGCGCCACCCCACCTCGGGACGTGGCCGACTCGGCGAGGGTGCGCACCCGCTGGATAGCGTCGATGGTGTTGCGACCGTCGCGAAACCCGAACTGGATGTCGGCCAGATCGGGGCCAACGCT
Source organism: Osmia bicornis bicornis (assembly GCF_907164935.1). NCBI lineage: Eukaryota > Metazoa > Arthropoda > Insecta > Hymenoptera > Megachilidae > Osmia > Osmia bicornis. Next base: position 4,841 of record NW_025791365.1, read on the forward strand.
CGACAGGTGGTGGACGAGGCGGTTTGCGATGACACGCTTGAAGAGCTTTCCCACCTCGTCCAACAGCACAATGGGCCGGTACGCAGAGGGAGAATCTGCGGGCCGTCCGTCCTTTCGGAGGAGGACCAGCCGCCCTTCCTTCCAAATCGAGGGGAACATCCCCTGCTCCAAAGCAGCGCACAGTGGTAAAAGATTCGATTCTAGGTGGACAAAATTAATGTGGAATAATTTATAAGTTCTCGAGGGTTAGTAATTACAATCTCATTGTTAATATATATATTTCTGTTATATTGAAAGAACTGGAAGTGGAAATTATAATAAAAATATTTTTTTTTTCTTAAATTTATATATTTATTACTTATAAAAAGTAATGAACGTAAAAATAATTAAATTACTTAAATATAATGTTAAACATTATTATTATTATTATTAGTGTGGTTGAGTCTAGTCGGGCACTCAGTCCTTGTGGACCATTGTACCCGCGCCGCTAGGCAGCCTCCTTACTGACTGTGCCTTGACAGCTGTGCTTCTGTTGCAAAATTTAGAAGTGCCGGCACCAGGCCAGCCGAAATGCTTAAAGATGCGGGTTCCGAGGTCCCTAGGATTGATCCTCCCAGAGCCCTCAGCTCCCTGCATCTTAGAAATACGTGGAGAGGTGTGTCGTCCTCCTCCTCGCACCTCGGGCATTTCGTCTCCTCTATGAGACCCATGCGCGCGAGCTGCTTCCTCGTGTACCAGTGTCCTGTCGCTATGCCCACGAGCATTCGTAGTTGCGCCCTGTCTAGGTGAATTAAGGTGTCACCCAGCTTCTGTGACGGTCCCTCAAGTAGGGCCCTCGTGTGTCTCATGCCATTAGCGTTATGCCAGAGCCTGGTGAATTCCTGGTTTAACCAGTCCTTGGCCAGGCCTTTCAACGCATAGGTTGAGACACCAATGGGGTACTCATGGCATGGCTGGGAGCTTGTCGCCCTCAGTCGTGCCAATTCGTTAGCCCTCTCGTTTCCTGGGATACCAGCGTGACCTGGTACCCATAGCAGCTTAACTCTGTTATTCAGAGATAGCTGTCTCAAAGTCAGTGCACAGTCCTTGACTAGCTTCGACCTAATTTCCACTTTGTGGAGGGCTTTCAGCGCGACTAGGCTGTCACTGCAGATGTATATGTGTTTGCCTGTGTGGGCCCTTTCCAAATTATATTTGGCACAGGCCCATTTAGCAAACACTTCTGCTTGGAAGACCATAACGTGGTGGTCCAGCTTGTGGGTCATTGCGACCCTAGGGCTCTCCCCCGCAATCCCGGCTCCGGTGCCGAATCCGGTCTTAAGCCGGGTATCCACCAGTATCAAACGCCCGTATCGTATCACCGTTCCGAACCCTTTTGAATAGGCAGACGTTGCCTCGTTGCATGCAACGGCATGCTGCGGCGCGGACAACATTTCTTCGTTTCTTGATATAAACGGTTAGGCAATAGGACTGGGCCGCTACAGGCGAGGAGTTTCGTTTTGCTGCGTGGCGTTCCAAAGGAACGGAGGCAACGGATCCATCCGAAAAATTTGTCGATTCTTTACTGTTGCATCGAAGGAAAGGTTCATGCGTTGGCACTTGACATAGCGTTTCGTGCCGTCACTTGGGTTTCAATTTATTTGAAATCTTGCGGTATTATTGGATTCATTTCAAAAGCGATTAAATTATTTATGAATTTAATCTAATTTAATTTAGACAAATTTTATCGTCTAAATATATTTAAACAGATCAATTATCTTCTGTGCTACGCTGTACATAAAAGAGCAATGTTAATAATCACCTGTGTGATTATTGAAAAAGGACAATGTTAATTTTCCAGAGATTTTTCCGTTGCCGAGTATCGAAAGTTCTATTGGTCTGTGATACGGAGGCGAAGGAACGGGCCGATCCGAAAATTGTCGGTTTCTTGTCGTTCAAAGGATTGGTTCGGAAACTACTTGAAACGTAAAAACAACATACCCAGGCGAAGGCTCGAAATGCTATGTCAAGTGGAAACATGACACTTGAGGCACGAGATAATATGATTTGGAATTGGATACATCAGTGAGATAATACTAATGCAACGACTGAACTTTGTTATTTTTCATTTTTTTCTTAAAAAACTGTTACCAACATATTTGTGACGTTTTTCTGATTAAAATGATACCAAACACGATATGGTTTGGATAATTACACTAAAGAAACAGCATGCAGCAAATCGAAACTTCTCGCCTATAGGAGTTTATTTCAAGACACGAAGAACTATTGTCCGAGCCGTAGCACGCCGTGGCATGCAACGAGGCAACGTCTGCCTATTCAAAAGGGTTCGGAACGGTGATACGATACGGGCGTTTGATACTGGTGGATACCCGGCTTTAGAGCCGTCTGTGAACCAGACCAGCCCCCCGGAGTCCGAATGCCGTTTGGGTCCTTCAGCCATTTCTCTCTATCTGGGATGATTAGATCATATTCTCGTCTGAAGAGGTATTCCGTCTTGTAGCGGTCTCCACCGTGGGTCAGAATTGACTCTGATCCTGAATCTCTGAGGATTTCGGCGTGACCGCCGCCCATCGGGGACCATTCTTCAGCTTGGTGGAGGCGGATGGCCGCTCTCCAAGCCGTTGCCATCATTGTTAGATGGGGTGGCTTGATATCTAGCAGCGCACCCACTGCCATAGTGGGCGTGGTGGGGAGTGCACCTACTATCCCCAGCAGCGCTATTCTATGTATTTTTTCTATAACCCTTCTGTGTGTTCCCCTCTTCAAGGAGGTCCACCACACAATCGAGGCGTATGTTATGATAGGTTCAAGGATAGCCTGGTATATCCACCTGACCACCCTTGGTTTGAGTCCCCATGGCGGGCCAAAGATTCTACGGCAGGCCCAGTAGGTGCTGATTGCTTTCTGGGTCTGCCTGTTCACATGGTTCTTCCAGGTGAGTTTTTTGTCTAGTATTACACCTAGATATTTAACCTCATCTGTGAGTTGTAGTTGCGTCCCAAAAAGGTGAGGAGCCTTAAAATAAAAGCGTCTTCTCCTTGTAAATAGGACCAGCTCTGTTTTGCTCGGATTAACCGAGAGCGAGTGTGATCGACATCAAGATTCTACGAGTATGATAGCCTTTTGCAATCTCCTCGCTAGATCCAGCGGGTGTCTGCCTCTGACCGTAATAGAAAGGTCGTCGGCGTAACCCTGAACCTCAAAGCATTCCGTGGCGAGTATACGTATGAGTTCGTCAATCACGAGGGTCCACAGCAGGGGGGACAGGACTCCTCCCTGCGGGCAGCCCCTCGCGACGTCAGCCCTCACCGTCTCCTCTCCCAGGCTTGCTATGGCTGTTCTGTTCGTCAGCATGTTGTGGATCCATCTTACGACGGAGTCCTTAATATTATACGTCCTCGCGGCTTCCCGAATGGCATCGTGGGGTATGTTGTCAAAAGCCCCCTCGATGTCGAGAAAAATGCAAACGGCGGATTCACCGTTCGACAGTGTGCCTTCAATAAAACCTACCAGTTTATGAAGTGCGGTCTCGGTGGATTTGCCGTTTTGATAGGCGTGTTGAGAGGGGTGTAGCGGTTTGTTTGCCAAAACCTCGTCTCTAATGTACCTATCAACCAGCCTCTCCAGCGTTTTGGGCATGAAAGAGGTGAGGCTGATGGGTCTGTATGACTTAGCTATGTCGTAATTGTCCCTCCCTGGTTTAGGGATGAACACTACCTTGGAGTGTCTCCAGGCTTTGGGTTCATAGCCCTTCGCTAGGCAGGATTTGAAGATCTGGCCCAGGCGTCTGTACAGGTCCTCACCGCCCTCCTGAAGGAGTGCCGGGAAGATCCCGTCAGTGCCTGGGCTCTTGAATCTTTTGAAGGAGCTGATGGCCCACTTCACTCTGTCTGTGTTTATCACCTTCTCCGCTGTTCCCCAGTCCGCTGGAGCGGGGTCGGTGCGCGCCGTATCGCTACGACGACGCTCCGAACCCTCCGCTACTGAGCCTGGGAAATGTGTCTGGATAAGGTGTTCTAGTGTTTCTTTATGGTTGCTCGTCAGACTTCCATTTGGGAGTCTGAGACGATCCAACCCCGGTGAGGGGCCTGTTGAGAAGACCTTCCTTAACCTAGCAACTACAGGTAGAGCTTCGGTTTCTATGCAGAAGGTCTTCCAGGCTGTCCTCTTGCTGGTTCTTATTAGCTTTTTGTAAGCTTGCTGGGACGTTTTATAGCTGTCCCAGGTTGGCTTCGTGTTTGCCTTCATGGCTTTGTTCAGTAGTCTTCGGGTGTCCTTCCTGGCTTGGTCCAATTTCTTGTTCTACCAGGGGACCCTTTTGCTACTGCTTACAATTTTGGCGGGGCAGGCGACTTCGTAGGCTTGAGTAACGGCGGAGCTTAAGTGCTTCACCGCTTGCTCAATTTCGCCTACGGTCCTGGGACGCTGACAGTGCCCCTTAAGCCTCCCTTCCAGGCCCTCTCTATAGAGTGCCCAGTTGGTGGCCTTTGGGTTTCTGTACGCTTCTCCAGTGCCGCCTTCCCTGTCGCCTTTTAAGTTGAAAGTAATTAGGCGGTGGTCCGAGAGTGTGCTTTCATCTCGAACCTGCCAGTGTTTGGCAACCTGTGCCACCTTTGCGGAGCCCAGGGTCAGGTCGATTACCTCCTGTCTGCGGGAGGTGACGTGTGTGGGGGCGGAGCCTTTGTTAAGGATCTCCAGACCCGTGGTGGCGAGGTACTCTAGCAGTGCTGTGCCTCTGCCATTGGTATTGGTGCTGCCCCATACGGTATGGTGCGAGTTGGCATCGCATCCGATCACCAGGTGCAGACCATTATTTGCGCAGTGGCCTATCAGAGCTCTGAGTTCCCTCGTGGGTGGAGGGTCCTCTGAGTCATATGGGAGGTACGCCGAGCAGATCACTAGCTCAGACGTATTCCCTCCGAGGTTAAGTTTGACCTTAACCGCTGAGAGATCCGCTGTGCAGTATTCGTTTAGTTTCAGGGCCGTTATCTCCTTCTTGACGAAGATACAGGCCCTGGGTCTTGTAGATGTGGCGTCGTAGTAGAGTGAGCCGCATCTCGTATCGAGCCCTCCTACGCGTTCCTTGGAGATCCAAGGTTCTTGTATGAGGGCTATATCTGTCTGCCTTGTCACAAGGCGGTGATGGAGGATGTCCGTTGCCGCCTTGCAATGTTGCAGATTTATCTGCGAGAACCTGGTGCCGTCTGACACCCTGTTGGTGTCAGCGCTGGTCCGGTCTCGCTTGGTGCTTGCGGCTATCTTATGTTCCCCAGAGGGGCGCATAAAATTCACCTTTGAGGGGGGCCCCTCCCGGAGCCTCTCCCTCTCCTATCTTTCGTACCGGCCCTCAGGGTGTGAGGTAGGGTGCGTTGAACGCCCCTTTGTATTCCCATCAGACCGGTCCTCTTCGTGGCTTCCGCCAGAGTTGGCCTTCCCCTCGCTGGCCCCGCCCTGGGTAAGTATCTGCCCGGCGGGGCGGTTGGGCCGGTTTCTCTCGGCCGCTGCGAGGGTCCGGCTTCCTCGCTCTTTTTTTCCACCTCGAGGGGTGGATCGGCTGTGGTGGGGGTAGGAGGGGCATCTAGGAGCGTCTCCTGCGACTCCACAGGTTCCCCTTCCTCTCCTCCCATTCCATAATCTTCTCCGCCCTCGGTGACCGGGGCCGTTACCACCGGTCCCGTACAGAGGACTTCTTTCTGTTGTTTCGGGTCCTCCGCGGGCCCTACAGGTCCCTCCCTAAAGAGGGCCCTTCGCATTCCCACGTGGACCTCGAAACCTAATCTTTTTATGAGGCTATGTGAGGCCGGGTCAATTCCCAGTACTAGGGTGACCGAATTCGGCCCCTCCCTCCTGCTCCAGATCCTCCAGAGCCCGGTGCGGAGGCCTGGGTTTTGACCCTCAATGAGTCTCAGAATAGCCTCCGTTTTTGTCGGAGGGCCGGGGATGACGGTCAGCATCCTCCTCAATTTGGGAAGCCGCTGACCATCAATGACCTGGAGGTTTGCTCCATCCCAGGGCTTTATTGCGGCTACAGTGGTTTTTAGCCACTCTATTGATTTTGTATCCGCGCAGGTGACTAGCAGAATGCCCCCGCCGAACTAGCACTCGTCAAAACACGGCATGGTGTCCCCTTTGGGGGTCCCGCACAGCGCTTTCACGATCGCCCGCTCGACGTTGGAGCCCTGCTCTTCTGAGAGTGTTGCCTCTGGATAGTTGGCCGGCGCTATGGCCAGCCTCCTCTCCGTCGTCAACGCCTCCTTGTAGCTTACCAGCGACGGGAACACCTTCTGTCGCCATTTCGCTAGAGGTTGGGTGTTTGGGGATATGGACGGCCGGGACTTTTTGAGCCCCTTTCCGTCCGCTCCCTTATGGCCTCCCTTTGACGTTCCCGCGATAGGTTGCCCGATTGCCGAGCCTCCCTTCGCGGTCGCCGTCGCTGGGGCCTTTCCAGCCTCGTATTTCTTGTCCGTGGGGACAGTCCCGTCAGAGTTCCCTTCGCGAGCTATACGCTCCCTCCGGGCCCTCTTCCTGGCTGCCCCACAGCGTTTCATCTTCCGCCATGCTTCCGGGTCCAGAATAGGGATTTCTCGTCAGATTCCTGTCGCTCGTCAGCGGTGCTTCGGGGGTGGTGCCCAAAATTGGGCCCCTTAACCCTTTCGCCACACCGTTTTCGGGCGCGTATTCGTTAGAGTCCGTGACTGTTTCTGTCACGTCTCTGTCTGTTTGTTTTTGTGTTGGTGTTGTTTTTGTTTGTTTAGTAATGTCCATATAGATCCCACGAGTGGTCGGGAAATAAAGGTCCGCCCCTGCAGAGCCCACTTACAGGGGTAAGGCTAAATACAATGGGGGTGCGCCTGGTACCCCAAGGGCATAGTTCGAGACACCATTACCCCGGTGCCATCCAGCTCTCGGCACGATAGCTTACACCTTAGCTTGGGGAGCTGGTCCGCGACGGGGCTTTAGTTCTCCGCCGAGGGTTTTTAGGCCTTCAGGGATCCCTTATAGCACCCGCTGGCCAGAGTGCTCCATAGACGCTTCTTTCCCGTGTCCCGGTCACCTGAGGCGAGCAGTTCTGCGGTACTCGCGGTCCACTTCACGCACCTGGTCGTCCTCCTATCCGCCACCCGGAGACGCGCTCGGTTGGGGCTCAGCCTGGATCGACCGGTGGTCGTCCTGGTTCCCCGCGCCCCTTTCGGGGGTTAGGGCACTCCGAGAATGTTAAACATACTATAATTTAATGTATACTATGATTAAGAATATAACGGAATTATAAATTAATCGCTATCAGTTAGTGATTCATTATCACTAGAATCACTGTCCCCAATATCATGTTCACTACTGTTAAATCTGTCAGAATCAGTTAATAGCGAAAAGACTTCAGTTGATAGCTTCGAATTTGACTTAATTGTTTTTTTTTCTATGATTATTTACAAAAGGGTCAGAGGAAACCAATAGCATCTGAAATATATCTCTCATTGTGGACTCCCGTGAAAATTTTCTACTATTTCCTTCTCTATATTTTTTTATTTCTTTATGCCTACACTCCTGTGCCTCCTCGGAGAGCTGACCAATTGGTAGCAAAGTATTTTTAATAACGTCAGAGCCATGCACAAGCAATTTATGGACGGTTGGTGGGAGGAGATACCAAGGATATAATTGTACAAATTTTTTTAATGTGTTTGTGGCATATTTTTCGAATTTATCTGCATTTACTTCATATCCACATGAAATAGCTTGTAACAATATACAAAAACGGGTTATTAAATTTTGATCTATGCCTGTTATGGCACTTGATTGCACTGGATTTTCAAAAAATCGACGAGCCGTATTCCCGTCATTTGAAGTACCATAACCAGGCTTCACAATATCAATTAGCAGACCCATTTCATTCCAAAATCTCTTCTGTATTTTGTCCTTTCGTTTTGCTACTTTTTCTTTGTTCTCTGATTTTATTGCTTTTTGTTTGATTTCTAAACGATATGAAATTTTTAACAAGCACTCAAAGCATCGAATTCTCGTGTGCAGAGGGGATAGTCCGAACCTGTAAGTTGTTGGATCGATCACGACCGAGGATGTAGCTGAGTTAATAGATTTATTCATATCACGTGGTCCACATCCGCATATAAAACATTTTTGGGTAGACATATTCATCAAACTGTTACAAATTTTACCATCAACCATAGTAAAAACGAGAATTGGTTTTATTTCGATTGGTTTCGCTGCTATCATTAATTTTGTGGAAGTTAATGTTTTTATTGCATCTTCTATTTTTTTTGTTTCAGCTTTTATTATTTCAGATTTTTCAGATTGTAATAGTAATTTTATTGGCCTGCAAAATCTAGTGCTCGATGGTGTCGTGTTTTGCCATAATATTAGTTTATTACCATCTTCTTTATAATACATTTGTAATGGTACCAATGAGACAACAAACATCGGGCTGTCTTCTTGTTTTTCATTGGATTCTTTGAACCGTTGTTTATACTTACTCATGCCAGAGGTACCATCACATCCCCATTTGAATATAATTTCAATATCACTCAGTTTGTCTTTTGCGTGGTGTAATACTGGTTCTTGTACCTTACAAATTCGTTTAATGGTATGGTCAATGATAGATTGTAACGGTACCTCAGCAGAAATTTCCGTAACTTTAATTTCGTCCGGATAGCATTCCTTTTTTGCTTCGAGAACAAAAGGATACGAACGAAACGCATTAAAACCATGCATTTTTAAACGTTGTTGTACCGCCTCATATGCCCGTTTCGTCATTTTCCCATCTAAAAATGCAGCTAGTGCTTCTTCCTTATTAAGTTTTTCTGGTTTAGCCTGTGAAGTTTGAAAATTCTTTTTCATTCGTTTTACCCTTCGCCCTTCAGGAGATCTACATGCTGCTGTTTTCACTAGAAAAGCAGCATCACGCTTTCCTTCCGATGTTGAACTTACTTGTGCAGCATACACAATTTCGTCATTACTATATGTTTCTAATAATGATTGTATTCGGCGTTTTTTGGTTTTTTCACTTACTTCATGAAATATTTTTCTAGGGCGACCAGGACCTTTAGATGTTGAAGGCTGCTGTTCTGTCTCACTTTTTTGTAATTCAGGAAAGTATGTGAAACCTTCCAACCACAACGAATTCTTTTTTATAAATTTTTCTTTCACGCGGTGGCTCTCCGTCCATTTTTGGGACATAATATAAGCTAATTTTCTACTCCGGTCCATTATGACGGTTTCCATATTCTCTCGAACATCATTAATATTACAATAATTTAAAACATGATAAACAAGTTGTGAAATTTTCGCCTCTTTCTTCGATTCGTTCAGCCATACATCGAACAAGTGTTTCCGCGAAATTGCGTATGCACCTGAAATTGATAATTTCTCAGTAAGGTGCAGATTGTAGCAGCTAATTTTTCTTGGGCATTGTTAAGTAATTCATATAGAAACAATATAAAACAGTTTTACAGCTTGAGCATGCTTGAGTCGAGATATAACCTTATATTACTTTTCACTGAGTAAAAAAAAAAGGTTGCAATTGCGGTTCATTTAATTTACATCTTTCTATAAGTTTTAAGGTGAAAAAAGGAAATGTGCGTTAATTTTACATTTACTTACCTTCCATTTTGCTACGTGTAAAAAAAAATTCACTTTATTTAACTAATTCAATTAATAACACGTTTGTGTTGTTGCGTGTTTATTACCGTGGAGAAATTTGCCTACAGCATACACTGCAGTTTCAGACATTTGGATGGTAATAATGGGTGAAACAAAGGAAAGACTGAGATATTATTATTGAAATTATTTATTTCAGTATATATGTTAATACATCATTTCATTCAAATCCATTTTGAATTAATTCAGAAATATCATTTTTGTCCACCTAGAATTAGAAATTTTACCACTGTGCGGCGCTGAAGAGGCGGCACAGCCTCGGACCTAGGACGCCGGACGCGATAATCCAGGCGCGGTCGGGGATGCCGTCCAAGCCCGGGGCGATGTTTTTGGCCCCGAGCCTTCTGATGGCATCGTCCAGCTCCTCCTCTGTGACCCTCAGGTCGGCGGACCAGGCGACGGGCTCCGCCGGCCCTTGCTGGTGGCGCGGGTGCGACGTTCCCCCGCAACGGGGGAAGAGGGTGTCTATTACCCGCGTCAGCAGCTGGGGGTCCAGGCTCTCCGAGACCGGGGCCCGCCCGTGCGCGGAGCTTGCCCATGACCATCCGGTAAGGGCGCCCCCACGGGTCCTCGTCCAGAGAGCCCTGGAGCTCCTCCCACGCCGGGGATTTCGCGTCCCTGATGGCCTGCCTCAGGGCTACCACGAAGACCTGGTATGTGCCCCTCAGCAGATCCTCCCTCGCCGGGTCGCGGACTCGAGCCCTTCGGGCGCGCTGCTACTGGCGCCAGGCGTGCTGACACTCGGATCGGAGATCCGCAATGTCGCCCGAACACCAGTACCCCGCCCTCCGGGGGGCGCGGGGCATGGCGGTGTCGTACCACTTGGCCTCCCCCTCAACGTCCGCGACCGGCCCGGCAAGGGCTGCGGCCATCAGCATGTCCTTGTCCAGCCTCTTCAGCACCCAGCGACGCAGTGGCGGGCCACGCGCCGGCCTGGGGGCCGGCGGGGAGGGAGTAGCTGAAGGTGATGTATAGATGATCACTCAGCGTCTCCCTCGCCGCCACCCTCCAATTTTGCACCACGCGCCCGGCCACAGGGGACGCCCAGCCCAGATCCACAATGGATTCCCCCTGTAACCTTTTTTTTTTACGTGGGGGAAATCTTCGAAAGACGCCCCCAGCCCTCCTGGGGAAGAGCCGAGGGTAGTGCCGGGTTTTTACCGGCTAAAACCCCCACGGTGGCCTATGCTGTGTGTTGGGGAGGGCCCCGGGACCTCTGACGAACAACACCGGGGCCCAAACACCCATGGCGCGTTGACGCCGCCTTGCTCGGGGGAGGGTCTAGCTTTGGCCCTCCCCCTACGTGCCCTACTCCGCCGCCATCGGGGGCCTCACTAGATGACGGCACTCCTCGGGCCGCGTGCAATAGGGACTGAGGCCCCAGCCCCGGCCTCCTGCGGCCCTGCGGCCCCGCATAAGTTTCGCGGGGCCGCGCGATCGGTGTTAGGGGAGGGGCGTTCGCCCCTCCCTGGTGCTCCTCTTCCGGGGGGTGACTGGTGTCCCCCCACAGAACGCCCCCCATCTTCTTCTCCCCGTTGGGGGCGGTTGTGCCTGGTATGTAACATCTTCACGGCCCACCGTCACGGATGACCGTCTCGCAGTAATCGGTCACCGCCCTCCACTGATTCTCGCCAGCGAGCATCTCTTTGACAAGTTCCGCCGGCGAGACATCACCACCAACTTCGGACCGCAGGGCGTGACGTGCCCGCGCAAACGCTGCGCAGTGCTCCAGGGTATGTTGCGCGGTGTCCCGCCCCGCCCCGCATTGATGGCATGCTGCCGTTCCCTCCGCCCGGATCCAGTGCAGGAACTCACCGAAACAACCGTGTCCGGTGAGCACCTGTGTGGTCCTACACGTGAGCCTTCCGTGGCCGCGGTCCCTCCATTTCTTGAACACTGGAAGTACCGCCCCGGCTACACGCTGGGCGGTGGCGCCGCTCTCGACGAGCTCGCGTCGCCACCGACCTAGGGCTCTATGCCGGGCCTGGCGCCTAATCCTAGCAACAGCTTCGGTCATCTCTTCTGGCGGGATCCAGTCCAGACGAAGGGCACGCAGACGCCAGAAGACTTTGGCGTCACCCTTCGCCTGGAACTTGACGGGGACAACCCCAGCCAGGGTCATCGCCGCCTCGTAGCGGACCGTGCGGTAACCTCTGATTAACCTGATGGCTATCTTCCTCTCAGCCCGGCGCAGCAGTGGCTGGCTGCGTCGGGAATCCATCAGGGCGTTCGCCCATATGGGCGCACCATAGAGGGCTATGCTCCACACGATCCCCACGTAGAGACGGCGAACCTTCTCGTTGGGCCCACCGATATTGGGCAGTAGACGGGCAAGCGCTTTGCTTGCCCTGACTAGTCTAGGGGCCAGACGACCGAAGTGCTCCTCGAAGCGCCAGTGGCTGTCCAGGTGGAGGCCCAAGTACCTGTGGCCCTTCTCCACCTGGACGTCGACTCCACTCACATGGACCACCGACTGGGGCGGTGGCGCAACCCCACGCCGAGGCGAGTAAAACCACATTGCCTCGGTTTTGTGGGGAGCTAGCTGAAGCCCCAGCCGCCGGATCCCCGCGGCAACGACAGCGACGCCAATCTCGGCGAGGCGGCTAGTACTTTTCCACCCAGACCGACGGCCAACACGTGCGTATCATCTGCGAAGCCCGTGAGGCTCACACCGGTCGGGAGCTCGACCAGCAAGACCGGGTCGTACCCCAGGTCCCAAAGTGTGGGACCTTTCGAAGAACCCTGGGGTACACCACAGTCCACGTCCCTCTCGTGCATCTGGCCATCCCGGCCCCTGTACACAATCTTCCTGTCCCGGAGGTAGTCGCCGACGATCCTCCTCATGTAGGGGGGCGCCTTGTGGCGTGTCAGCGCCCCCCTTATCGTCTCGTGAGGCAGGGTGTTGAAGGCGTTGACGATGTCTAGACTAACGCCTAACGCCGCCCTGCCCCGGGACGTGGCCGAGTCGCAGCGGGAGCGCATCGACTGGATTGCGTCGATAGTGCTGCGCCCCCGCCTGAAGCCATATTGCGACTCGGCCAAATCGGAACCCTCCTGGGACAGGTGCTGGACGAGGCGGGATACCAGAATCCGCTCGAACAACTTCCCCATCTCGTCCAACAGCACGATGGCCCGGTAGGCCGAGGGAGTGTCGGCGGATCGCCCATCCTTCCGGATGAGGACTAGCCGCCCCGTCTTCCACTGTTCTGGGAAGACTCCATCCTTAATGCAGGCGCTGAAGAGGCATCTCAATGTCGGACCGAGGACGCGTAGAGCCTTCACCCAGGCACGGCCGGGGACGCCATCGGGGCCCGGAGCTGTGTTTCGGGCCCCCATCCGTTTAATCGCCCCGGCCAGCTCCTCTTCCGTGACCCCCAGTTCGTCGGACCAATCCACCTCCTCGTGGTCCGGGGGGGGGGGGCGGGTGTGTTCTCTCTCTCGTGGGAACAAAGTGTCGACTACCCGTCCCAAAAACTGGGGGTCGAGGCTCTCCGTCACCGGGGGCGCCCAGGGCTTAAGCTTGCCCATCAGCATTTTGTATGGGCGCCCCCATGGGTCCTTCTGTGGAGAGCGTAGAAGCTCGTCCCATGCCCGGGAATTAGACTCCCTGATGGCTGCCTGTAGGGCAGTCTCCAAAACTGGGTACTGCCCGTACAGATCCTCCTCCCTCGCTGGGTCGCGGAATGTCCTTCTCCTGCGGGCCCTTTGCCACTGGCGACGGGATGCGAGACAATCTCGTCTCAGATCACCAATTTCGTCCGTCCACCAACAGGCGGTCCGCCTGGGGAGGTTCTTGGCCCAGGGCATGGCGGCGTCGCACACCGCCTTCATGGCTTCCCGGAACCATTCTACCTCCTCCCCAATGTCCGCGACCGGCCCAGCAGGTGTTGGCAGCGAGGCCAGGGCGAGGGCTGCAGCCATCAGCACGTCCTCGTCCATCCTCTTCAGCGCCCATCGTAGCGGTGGTGGTCCACAGGGGCGGCGGGCGGTGGTGGTAAGGTCGAGGCAGATGTATAGGTGGTCACTAAGTGTGACAGCCTCTTCCACCACCCTCCATCTCTGCACCATACGCGCGGCCAGGGGAGTAGCGAAAGACAGATCGACTATAGACTCCCCCTGGGCACGCACGCAGGTGCTAACGGACCCCACATTGAGCAGATGGAGTCCTAGCCCCGCCGCCCAATTTACGACCGCCCTGCCTCTCGCGTCTGTCCTCGGGGAGCCCCAAAGTGATGCATGGGCATTAAAGTCCGCGAGGACTAGCACTGGCCGGGGGGAACTACGGGAGACAAAGTCCCCCACCCGGTCCAGGTACTGTTCATATTGCGCGAGAGGCCATCTGGGCAGGGCATAGAGCCCCACCACCGCTATTTCACCCCACAGCACGCCGACGAACCACCGGCTCCGTTCCAGTGGGGCGGGGTGTGGGGGTACTGCGGTACCAATAATCGCCACGGAGCCGTCCTCGTCCTCGAACCAATCTGGTCTGTCGAGGGCTCGGTACGGCTCTGCGGCCACCGCCATCCCAGCCTTCCACTCGGCCAGGGTTTGGAACAACATGTCCTGAGCCCTGGCCGAGTGGTTCAAGTTGGCCTTAAGTATAGGGCCCTTGGGCCCTATACCTGGGCCTTACGAGCCGCCTCCGCGGCATTTTTGCTCGCCGACTTGGCAGGGGGATTTTTCTTGCCCCCCTTCTTCGACTCCGCAGGCTTGGTCCTTGATGCCTGCTCCTTGGGGGCTGTTCCTGCCCCTTCATCGGCACTCTTCTTCTTCCTCTGGGAGGACGAGGGGGCACAACCATTTGCCCCCAATCGATGCCCCGCGGGCCGCCCCAGGTCCGCACAGAGGGGGCACCGCGGGGTGGCGCTACACTTGCTGGCCACGTGGCCCGACCCTCCGCACGCATAGCAGCGGTCGGACCTATCAGCTTCGCAGGTGCATCGCTGCCTAACATGTCCTCTTTCCAGGCAGCGATAGCACTGCAATGGCCGCGGTGGTAGCGCCTGTATTCTGGCCGAGGACCACCTGACCAGAACCCTCCCAGAGAGGGATAACATTTTGAGTGCCGCTAAAGGGCATCTCGCCCAGATAGTCCCCATCCTTTGGAGGGAGGTGCGAATCTTCCCCATTTCAATTTCTTCAGCGGAGCAACCCCCCGCAGCGGCCAATGCGGCCGCCACCTCCGCCGGGGTGACCGAGTCGTCGAGACCGGTCACCCTAACCTCGCCCATTTTTATGGGGCGGCCAACTCTCACCTCGGTGCCACTGAACACCTGGCGGAGTCGGTCAGCCAACTTGGCAGCATTCTCCGTCCTGTCGTCCCCAGGTAACGCGAGAACCAAGCCACCGGTCCGAGCTCTTCTGAGCATCAACGCCGTGATGCCCAGCTCCTCCAACTTGACCCGCTCCCGGCCATGAGCATGGCCTCGGCGTATGAGACCTTAGCCTCGATAGCTAGGTTGATGGCGACCGCCGCAGAATGAGGAGGGCGGGGGGCCTTCTGCCTGGCAGGTTGGGCCTCTTGCCCCTTAACCGCCGGTACCGCCCCTCTCTTCTGCCCCTGCTTGGCAACCACCTTGGAGCTCTGGGAGGGAGGGGCCTTGGCCGCTGCCGCCTTCTTCTCTGCAGCTTTAGCGCGGCGGCCGACCACCGTCACCTAGGTCCCATCCGCCGTCCTCCGATGTTCTTCGACAATCCGGGCTATTCTAGCCTCCACAAATGATGCCGGTTGGTCGGGTATTGAGGAGCGTCCCGACAACGGCTCCGTGGCAGGGAGGGTCCTATTTCGCACCCGCCTCTCAGCTTCCTGCCTCGATGCAGTGGGGATGGTCGCAGCCGCAGTTCCCCCCTTAACATGCTCCGCCCTCTTAGGCGGGGGCTGGACGGCTGCAATAGCGGCTTTGAACTCCACCCGGAGCCCCGACAGGCCCTTTTCGAGGAGAGCTGCAAATCCCCTCATCAGGTCGGGCTCGAGGCCACCAACCTTCCCCTCCTCTTTTCCGGGTACAGCAGCTGGGATTGGCACTTGCACCACGGGACATTCAGGCGGCAAGACGGTAAGTCGGAAGCTTCGACTGCGTCCTTCCTCCTTTTCCTGCCCGCTTCTTCGCCAGACAACGGCGAGCCGGGCCTCGCCAACCTTTTGGATAGGCCGGGGCCTTCAGGCGCCGTCACCTCTGTGGCAGCGACCCTGCACGTAATGTCTGCCAGGCTATTTTGCAGGATGTTGATTTGGGCCTCCTGGACAGCCACTTGTTCCTCCCGCAGCTTCAGCTGTTCGCGAAGCTCCTTACCTCTTTATCGGCCCTGGCAGGTGCAGCCCTGATTCCCGCTTCCGTGTGGATGGCCTGAAGGTAGCGGGAGGCCATCCTCAGCTTGAGAACAAATGTCCCTTTCAGTCCCTTGGAGACGACCGCGACCTTGTCGATGTCGCGACAGAACTCCAAGGACTGCGCAATAAGGTCGCGCGTGGGGACTTGAATTCCTCCGCCAGGTCCTCAGGGTCCGGGAGGGACCTGCTACCCCGACTCGGTTCTACAGGGTCCTCGTTAGGATCGAGCACCCTCCTCTCCTCCAGCAGGTCAAGTTCCCGGCGCTGGACATCCAGGACTCACTGCTTAGCCGCCGCGAGCCACACGTACTGGCCCGTGGTCGGCGGACGACCCCTCTTGCTCGTGCGCCGTGCCTCCAGAGATACTGCCGAGGAGAGTGACTCGTCCGAGTCCAAGTCCACCTCACTCTCTCTGGATCCGGGGGCATCAGAGGCCGCCGGGGAAACTCCGGCCCCTCCTCGTACCGGCCTCAGGGGAGGCCACTCCACATCCGCCCTAGTTAACCGGACGGATAGGCGGCGCGCATCCGTTACCCTGCTAGTGCTAGGCTGCGCCATATCCTCCGCGCCCGTTTCCCGTCTCGCGTCCTGTTGAACAGCCGCAGTCGTCGTCGGTACGTCCCATGCAGTGTTTGTTGTTGTTGTTGCCGTTTTTAGTTCCAAGTCATCCATAGTGTTTCCACGAGTGGGTCGCTCTGTGGGTCCAGCAGGGCAGAGCCGCCTTAGCCGGGTAAGGCTAGTACACCCGGTGGGTCGCCAGATACACCGGGGTTGGCCGCTAGAGACTGATGCACCCATCAGCCACCCCTGGCGCTGACTCCTGGGTCGCCCTCATTACCGCGTACCACAGCTTGGGGCTAGAGATTTTCTACAGCGGTTGTCATCCTCGCGGGCCGGCCAATGAAGGCATGCCCCCCGTCACAGCGAAACGTGACCACTGGGTTACGGTGTAATTGCTTGGCCACTCCGGGTTCGCTACCCGCACCCTACCGCCACGCAGCCTAGCCCCTGAAGAACTGAACGACGCTGCAGCCACCTTGTCGCCTCTCCGACCCAGGCCTTACTGGCAAGGGAGGCCCTGCCAGGATCCGTAGATCCCACCGACATCGCCCCGGGTCATCTGCGAGGCTACTTCGACAGCAGCAAACGCCCCCCTTTCAGTCGCTTTGTACGACAGGCAGGCGTTACCGTGTCTGTATTCTATCCCCCAGTCACAGGGGAGGTTTTGATGGGTTTTCCTTCCTTTGGTGTTTGGTCCGCGGGAGCTATTTTATTTCACTCCTACCCTCCATGCACTCCGAAAAGTGCATGGCGAGCATTCCCCTATCCGCCACCTGGGGAGGCGCCACGTCGGGATATCACCTCCCCGCCCAGCCAGTACACTTGGCCAGGTCCGTGGGTCCCCCTGAAACCTTTGTTTTTTTTGTTTTTTTTTTTGGTTCAGTTGGAAGAGGTAATGCGTTTGCGCACGCGCGGGTTCGTTCCCCTTTTCGTCTATTAGGCTAGAGGGGACCCAGGCAGTGTGGGACTCATGTCCGCCCTGAAGGGGCAGCCTGGCGCCCGTGAGGTGAGGGCAAACCCAAAGAGGCAACGCCAGAAAGGGGCAACCTGGCAACCCAACCCTTAAGCGTTGAGTTTAGCCCAAGAGTAGGCCACAGCCCTGAAGTGGCGACCTAGACGGGCAGCCCAGAGTGGGCACTCCCGAGACTGGACATACTACCCACTAAAACCTCTCCCCTAACGTGGGCCGCCGGCACCTTTTCACTCGTTAGAATTCATAAAGGAATACCAGCGTATAGCCACAACGACGCTTCGGCACTTCAACGCATTTCGCGTTATTGCGGCCGCGCGCAAAAACGCCATGCACTAGGCACATGGGGCATCTGGGGATACACGCCGTTGCACCTCCGATCCAGCGGTAGGACATTTTCACCCTGTACGGTAAGGCACAGGATTTTTCTTCGGCCACGACCAGGAACCGAAGTTAGCCCATTCCGGGTGGTCGCGCCATGTGTTCACCTGCCAGGGCAGGAGCTTGCTCTTCGACACGGCCTGGAACTGGGACATCGTATCTCCACAGTTGGCCGTGTCCATCTTCGTCCACCATGGTTGGTTGATAATGATGATGTGGCTTATCCTGGCAGTCATCACGCCCACCTGACCTTCCACGAGGACAGGCCATTTTTCTTCGGCCACGACCAGGAACCGGAGCTCCTGCTCAACGGGTGGTCGCGCCATGTGTTCACCTGTTTTAACAGGGCTTGCTCTTCAGCACAGCCAGGGCCCGGGGCGAGTCCTTTCCCCGGTTGACTGTGCCACATCTTGGTAGGCTGCAATCCTCGATGACCTGTCCCATACATACTTTACACACACACACACACGCTCATGACAAGCATAGCGCTTCGTGTAGCGCTTCGAATGCCCCAAATATGCAACGATAAATAATGAATGAATAATGAGTAAAGAATAAATGAATAAATAAATGAATAAATGAATGAGTGAATGAATAAATAAATAATGAATAATGAATAGGAATTAATAAGCACATGAAGCCCATGAATAGAATAGAGGAGCCCATACATTCAATAACTGCTGTCATAATAAGCATACTAAACATACTAAACACACTAAAACTGGTTAAATCAAATCACAAATACAACGGGAAATAAATATATATATGCATCTAATGCATCTAATGCAATAGAGTAGTTAATGAACAGTTAACAGTAAAAGAAACAGTAAGCAATATGAGAACGTGAGAAACTGTGAAGTAAACATAAGTAGTATTGCACGCAAGCAGGCAAGCGAGCATATGTGAAATGGACATAAGCAAATGACCAACAAATCCTCCAAAACCTAAAACGTCAAACATGCATACATACAGCCGAGCAGCCAAATAGCAGAAGAGGAATATTTAACATTCAACACTAGCGCACAATATGATCACATAAAATTAAACTCAAGATAAACCATAAATTTGAGATGAAATAAACCAAGGATGTGAACCGTAAAGTAAAAAAACGCGCCAGACAGATAGCAAATAGCAAGCCAGCCATAAGAGAAGAGAAGCAAACAGAACATAACATAGAATGCTACTAATTATTATCAGAGGTAAAGGTAAATAAGGTACAGTATAAAATATAGAATATAGGGTATAACCAGAAAGTAAGCTGGGAAGAAAATAAATAGGTGAGCGTAATGTAATACTAATAATTGAAACCATTCATTGAAACTATTAAGTTACTTAAATTTACTTGCAGGAACATTTACGCGACCACAACCTCAACGTGGTTGGCAAGCGAACATGATGGAGTACAATCAATGATCAAATGAAGGCAATAAAAACAATTAGACATTATTGCGAGCAAATCATCAATAAAGATAAGTAGCAACATATACCTCATAATGAGAATAATAGGAAGAGACAGAACTGTTAACATCAGAAATTAACCATAGTATTAAATGTAAAATGTAACATAATCCTAGTCTATTTGCAGGAAGCCCTAACGCCAGCCAATGGAAGTGGAGGTAGAGTGTAATTAACGGATAACAGGAGAAGAGAATACCCATCTGATATAATATGGGGAGCACATGAGACCTAAATCGGCATAAACCATAAGACAGATCAAACAATTCAAATAGTTATAAATTGAGTAGATTAGATTGTTACTGGATTATAATACCGCTCCGATAAGTATGGTATTAATATTAATACTGATACAGGTAAGTCGATGCAATACAGCGAGTGGTGAAAACTAATCAATAATAATCCCCACATACAACCATATTACTACTAAATCATAATATAAAGGTACAAGAAAACTAAACTACACTACAATAGATCAAAATTACTATGAACATATGTGTATATATAATATGTAACGAAAACACTCCAAATATAATCAATTTAATAAGTATACCGATGTAGATAATTAATTAAACTCCTCATACCATAGTCTGTTTAAATGATGCAGTTCCATTAAACCACCTTTAATACCAATTAATAGAAAAGGCATATAGGTGCTAAACCAAGCCAGCCACTTCTATAAGAAAGTCATATGAGATCCACGGTCAAGAAATTCAAAGAATTTAAGGAACCATAACGCATATATGTATGTTGTAACGTGGTGACACCCGTGCCCCCCCTTTACAATCGCTGCGCTTCCCCCACTCAGACACCCACCTAGCGATAACCTCTAACCCTCCCCTCACCTCACGCCTTTCCTCCCACCCACCGGTGTCGGACAGATGGAGGCGACGGACTGACACACACCGAGGACCACCCTCTCCAGGAGCTTCGAGGCCGGCGACAGACCCACCCCTCCAATAATCGGAGCAACGTGGAACTCCCAAGGAATCTCCCAGAAGCATGAGATGATGCGCCTCAAATTGACGCAAACGTCCACCCGGAGCCATCTGTCGCCGAGCCCGAAGACCTCAGTCCACCCGTCACCGAAGGAAGTCCGTCAGCCCCATCGACCCCGATCACCGGTGTATCGAAGATCGATAATCGATCAGTCCCGTGCCGAAAAAGGCCCGCTTCCAAAACCCCATCCCCTCCCCCCCCAAAATATCCCGCGCCGGCCTCGTCGTCGCAGCGGCGACGACGAGCCATGATTGAGCCTTAGGCTAGCGATATAGAGAATATAGAAATTTTGTAGAGAGATAGCGAGCGTTAGCGAGAGTACTAAAGTGATTTTGAGACAGAGCGATTTTAGAGTATTGTGTGAGTGAGGTGCGTGAAGCGTGTTGGTAAGCCCTTTTGATTACCATTCTTTCGATAAGCTGTCCGAGTATTGGCAACGAACCCCTTCTCGCTTCGAACCCCTTTTTGTTAACCCCCCTTTTTTCGTAAGCTACGCGTAACGTAGAGACCTCCGCGAGAACCCATCCCGACCCTGTACCTTTCCACCCCTAGCTATTTCCTCCTTGCGTACTCCCCCGCGAAACTGTGCGGACGTAAGTGCCCGAGACCCCTCCGTTGTGAATCCCCCAATACCCCTTTCTCTCTCTCTTTTTTGATTTCGATTGCCACATTACGTGGCTGGCGCCCAACAAAATTGTATTGTGCGACACCCCCTTTTTATAGAGTGAACCCCCGAAAGGGTCACAATGTATAGAAAACCATAAAGACATTGTATCATGCAGGACGGACTACTGCAGCGTATGCCTCCCTGAGCACCAGCCGTATTAACCAATACTGAACTAACACTTTCCAAATCAGAATCAAAATCAGAATCAGAATTGTAATGAAGAAAGGGTAATTAATGTACAAAAGATTGCATGATGTACCGTAAGTATTCAAAATACACAGATTCACAACTGTCACAGCTGCACTAGAATTGAATTAAACATAGTATGCAAAACATTATCCTGAGGGGGGGTACGAAGAGCTACAAAAGAGCAGTGAATAATATTCTAGGAACATGGAACGTAAACCGTAATACTCAATTGAAGAAGAAGTCACTGAAACATGTCAAGTGACCAAGAATAAAAATAAGAAAAGAATAAGGATAGTGAATAGTGAACGGCGAACAATAAACCAATAAACCAATAAACCAATGTCGTTACACGTCATTCATATCTAAATTGCTAAAGGATATATGATACATCTTATAGTCTACAATTAATTAACAATGCCTGGGAGCCCAAATAACCCTCGAAGGCTTAGAAACAATGCATGGTACTACAAGAGGAACTAAGGAGCTAAGAACTAAGAAACAAGAAACCAGAATCAGAATCAAACCCACCCTTAAAATATGCAAAGGGATTATAAACGCAATATACGCATATGATATAAACTCATTAATCCATCCAATCCAGATAGACTCTTCTAAATTCCATAATACAAGACCCATTAAACTAAGTCAAATAAATATAACCGCAAATATAATCGCATATATAATCATCACAGATATAACCACAGCTATAATCACAGCTGGTAAAATAAAGCAGACACATATTAATAATCTGTATCAAGTAATTTAATTCAATGCAATTCGATATGCCATATGCCATTGTTAATTACTCTGTACATTTACTTACTCAATTATAATAATATAATGGAATAGAAAGTTAGGAAGTTATATAAGAATAATGCAAAACAATACAATTTAATACAGAATACTGGTTAAGTATAGCCTAACATAGCTAACTAATATAGCTGAATAACTGGACACAATCTAAGGTCTAAAATAATAATATTATAATATAACATATAATATATTCAATGCCTAAAATGGTCACAGATTGAACGCAGGCTGAACGCAATTGAACGTAGATTGAACGTAGCTTGGATGTAATAACATTAATAACATAAATAAAATAATACAATATGATCATGGTATAATACAATACAATAACAATACTATAATACAATATTATAACATAATACAATATAACATAATATAATATAACATAATACAGCATATAATATATAATATATAATAGTAAGTAATATAAATGCACCGAATGCATAAATTGCACAAAACGGAGCTAATGATACCACATTAACAAATACACTGCAATTACACTACAATACAATACCTGCGAGCGTAGCACATTAGTACGCGCACTGTCACAGCAATCACATCCGCCCGAATAAATACAAAATTTAAATTAGAAAATTCAAAATTCAATAATTTCAATAAATTCAATTCAATTAATTAATTAGTTCAGTTCAATTGACACTTATCACTTAACACTTCGTATCACATCACATCATAGATGACCGATGACCACGTCAACGTCAACTAAGATAGGAAACCGGGCGAAGTAAAATAAAGAGCGCGACCATAAACCATAAAGAACATAGATACCTAGTGTTCGAATTCCATAGTCGATACCATAATAATTATCGACCATCAAATTAACCACCAAATCATCAAATTAATCAACTAATTATACAGAATATATAAACGTTCAAAAGCGAAAAGCGGAAATGAAAGCGAAAATACTTCAACAACTTTCAATAAATCACAGCGATGAAAACCAGAAGTAAGGTACCTACGAAAGATAACGATAGCAAAACGCATCGTGATAAGTAAAGCATGCAATACTGCCCGAAGATAAGCCGTAAAGCTATCCCTAGTCGGTAACCAACCGCAGCACCAGAGATATTACCAACCGCAAATATTCTATCCACCACATAATACTCGGCCGCTCGCTCCGTAACGGTTCCGTAACGGTTATCCACAGACCAATTATCTGCCGCGCAGCAATTACCTACCGCGCGCCAGTTACCCGGTACACACAGTTATCGACTGCAAAACCATCCATCGTGCAGCCGCGCAATCCTAGGAATTCATACTTACCATCAAACTTATCATCAAAGATAAGTCTGATATACAGTACTTTCACGAAGGTATAAAGCACACGAACATCAAATCAAGCTTCCAGACAGATCAAGATGGAGGATAAATCAGTTAGTAAAATCAATACTACGGTTATTTATTATGTATAAATATGAATCATACGTTTGTAATAGGGTGGAATGAAATAAATATAACTTACATATAAATTACAAATTACAAACAATAAGGAAAAATAAAATGAAATCAAATGAATCAACCCGAATAAGATCCACAGATTGCGCAGATTGCAGGACACACTGTATTACTACATATCGCGCCGCAGAAAACAGATTATACAAAACAACAGAGCAACAGAACAACAGAATCAACGGAATCAGGAATCGCCACAGAACGAAGGGCCTAATAAATAAATAGAATAAAACATTTAACTTAGACAAAATCAACCAGTAAAGTCAAACAACGTCAACAACGCATGCGATCAGGAAAGTCCCGTGAGCCCAATAAAAACAACTCTCGGTCAAATAATATTAGTTAGTAAAATAAAATAATAAATCAATGAAACTAGAATAAATCATGGTAACAGGTAACTAGCAGAAATGAAATATGAAGCAGAAATGAATCAATAAATCAAGAAAAATCGAATCAGATCAATGTATAGCTTTAATCAATCAACATCAAAATGAAGGAATGAATGAATAATAAATGAATGAATGTACGTAAACTGAATGCAGGTAAAACAGCTGAGGATATTCACAAATTGGGAACTATAGAAAGTGTGTAACGCGCAACATACGTAACCAACATAACCGACATACATAGCCGATATAATGTAATGTAATGTAATGAAATGTAATATAATGTAAAATAATAAATACAGCAAATGAGTTATATTCCAACTGAATAAAACTGTAGGCCTTATTGGCTCAATCCCCCCTACTTTATAAATTATAGATTATACGGTTATATGCCATAGTGTTCGAAAATGCGTTGATTTCAACCGTCGCCGCACGAACCGCGGCAGCACTCTTCAGCGCGACCGGCAGCCACCTTGGATGCCGGTCAGGCTGACCAATCACCGAGCTTGACGTCACCGGGAAGAAGCCAACGACTCTTGCTACGACGAAGCCGGTGGTTCGGCCATTACGGTTTTGTATCATTACGGTAAACACGTGCAGTACTGACTCCAAGCTATGGCAAAATGTTAACAACCGTTTTTTGTAGGAAATTAAATTTCCTACTATTTATGTTCTATGACATTTTTTGATCAGATGCGTAGTTTTCGAGATATATCGAGATATTTAAAAGTTCCGAAGCCTTCCCATTTTATAAGGAAGAAGACACACTGTGGCCCCTTTCTTTGAGGTAACTCTGCACTATTCTAAGCTGTATACACTATTCCGAGCTGTAAATGTCACTTCCAGCGCAGCTATGCAGAGGAAGAACAAGAAGACGAAGAAATATCTCGGAATATGTGCGTGACGCCCCTTTCCTTGAGGTAAATCTGCAAATATCTCGGAAACGGTGCCAGCTATGGCAAAATCATAAGAAACCTTTTTTGTAGGAAATTAAATTTCCTACTATTTATATTCTATGATATTTTTTGATCAGATGCGTAGTTTTCGAGATATATCGAGATGTTTAAAATTTCCGAAGCCGCACCAACATTATAAGCAAGAAGAAACACTGTCGCCCCTTTCTTTGACGTAACTCGGCACTATTCTAAGCTGTATTCACTATTCCCAGCTGTAAATGCCACTTCCAGCGCAGCTGTGCAGAAAAAGAACAAGAAGAAGAAGAAATATCTCGGAATATGTGCGTGACGCTCCTTTAGCGCCTCGCTCCTCATTGCCCGTTTATTACCCATCACCTACTTTATCGCCTACCCTACCCGACACCTGGTACAGCTTAACTCCAAATGTACCGTATGCCGCTTTACAAACTTTCCGCTTACAGCTGTTTCTGGCTGTTTTTCGTTGTTCTCTACCGTCCTTTTTCCCTATTCCTCCATTTATTTCTTTATTTATGTTTTTATTTCTCCACTATTTTCACCTTTTACATTCTGCTCAGGATCCACACCCATTCTTACTGTACACATCTGCTTCTACTTTTAAACTTTCAGTTTCTATGTGTTATGTTATCTTAATTCCAGATTCTCAGAACCCCCTTAATTTCAAGTACAATTCTTCTCCTTGATTACCCATTTTAGCCTCCCCATAACTTTAATTCTAAGATAACGAGCATTTATTCGTCTACATCGCATCCGCACAAATTATATTTAATTACTTTTAGACTACGATTCCCGCGATCAACTCTACCCTCAATTTAAAATCCAAATCCAGAACTCCTCCCGGGTCTCAAGTCTAACATCAACACAATTTCACAACCCCAAATCATAAAGCTTAATTTGTCACTAATCTTAAATCCTGGAAACTTCTAGTTCTAACACATTTACTGTGGAAGACTACATCCCATCCTCCCCTGGAGGCGGGGGGTTACAGAATACGTCTCCAGTCTCCTTGGCTTGTCGTAAAAGGCGACTAAAAAGGAATCGCGCGCGAAGCCCCTTCAGATCGGCAGTATCGGACCCTTTGTACACGAACACGGTTCGTTCGCACCCCCTTTAGACGCCGACCGACGGCTGACCCATTGACCCAGTTTCGGCCGCTACCTCCGAGCGGGTGACGTAATCCGTTCATCACCCGTTAGTACGCGCCTTCCACCCGCCCAACGAGGCGCTTAAAACTGCTAGCTTTCGTGCCTAATCTAAAATTCAAAATTCGAAAATCCCATTTTAATACATGCTACATTTCCCGAACATCTACCGCTCTCTCCGACAATTAATCTTGAAAGCAATCTGCACCAACTTTCTTTCGCGAAAATTGTATTTAATTACCTTTAAAATTAATTTTCATGGCAAATTTAAAATTGAAGGTTTTGGTTCGTATGAATTCCTAATTATAATATTAATGTGGTTCTTCAAACACGACACATCAATTCTAGTTTTCTGTAAATTTTAGATTTTGATAAATTTTGAATTTTATTACATTGTAATTTTTTTACGTTTCATCAATTTAATTAAATTCAATTAAAATCGCATTAACATGACGCGCGATCCCCAATCAGTGACCTCTAATCTCGGACGCATTACGCTCGCGTCTCGGCTCTCTCCCGGATTCCGACCCGCGGCTTCTTCTTTGATCCCCTCTCTCGCGCTCGCTCTTCACAGCATCCCAAGCTCGATCTTTCCCTCTCACTGTACCTGCCGGGCAGTGGATCGAGACCGGCCAGCCTGAACCTTCCTCTCGCTGGCCGACTCTCGGCGAACCGCGACCCTTCTTACTCTTCTCCTTAGGTTCTCTGATTGCATCCGCACTATACGTAGCGTTCTGCTTACGGTGCCCTTACACACTTGTAGTATAGAATTGAATGAACTGAATGGATGGATGAATGCATGTGACAAACGACAGGAGCATACCGAGCGCTACCGCGTGCTCTCGCGTGAGCATTCCTTCGTTCGAAAAATTTTTCGCCTCCTCTCCCACGCCTGGAATTCGCCCATCGACAGATTTAGCTCACCCAAATGTGTGTTGCGGTCGATGGTGTCCAGGCAACCCAAAACTTCCTTTCGCTCGCTATCATGCGTGCATTCCTCAGTGCGCGTAACCAATTCCAGGCCCGAAATCCGCCCATCGAGAGGCTTAGCTCACCCAAATGTGTGAAGCGGTCGCTGGTGTCCAGGCGGCTCGGGCTCTCCTCTCTCTCGCATTCATGCGAGCACTCCGTCGTTTTCGCGACCTCTCCCAGGCTGATATCCGCCCATCGAGAGGCTTAGCTCGCCCAAATGTGTGTTGCGGCCTCTGGTGACCAAGCGGCTCAGCTCAATCCTATACATCTCCTGCGGAAACATACGGGTAGGGAAAAATGACTCTGCAAGGATAATGCACAGTTCCGGCGGTGTGTACGCACAGCGGCTGTAGAGTGTCCACCAACGCACTCTATACCTTCTGTGGCTAAATGAAGTCACCGTCGGTCAAAATAGCCTGCGTTATAAGCGGAGGTACGCTGGGGCTTACCCGTGACGTTCTTGGACGACTGAACGCCTTTAGGTCGTCCAAGTCGGTCGATGTGTAAGCAACATCGTGGCTACACAGAATGCTCTCCATTAAAGCCCTCTGGGGTTGCCGGAGGTATCTGTGGCCGATACGGAGCAAGTTTTTAGTGGGTATTGGGGTACTGTAACGATCCAATTCAGGGAAACTTGTTTTGATATGTACCTTTGAGTCCCACATTGCGCGAGACCTCTCCTAACCCGACGGGTTCCTCCCTTACGTAAATGTATTTTCTTGCTGTCAAAATATAAAACAAAAAACAAAAAAAAGGTTAGGTTAGGTTAGGTTAGGTTAGGTTAGGTTAGGTTAGGTTAGGTACCCCCAGTTCTTGGGCCAGGTGGTGAACACGTTGTTTCCTCGTGACGACGGTAGCCACCCCTGGCCCCCGCCGGCCCAAGTGGAATGGACCGACGACATGGGGGTCACAGAGGGGGAGCTGGCCGAGGCCGTTAGGCGCATGGGGGCTCGGAACACCGCTCCGGGCCCCGACGGCGTCTCCGGCCGGGCCTGGGTATTGGCCCTGCGCGTCCTTGGACCGCGATCGAGACGCCTCTTCAGCGTCTGTCTTAAGGAGGGTGTATTTCCCTCCGCATGGAAGGTTGGACGACTGGTCCTGCTAAGAAAGGAAGGACGGCCCGCGGAGAGTCCCTCCGCGTATCGGCCCATACTTTTTCTCGACGAGGTCGGGAAGCTTTTAGAAAGCGTTATAGCTGACCGCCTCGAAGAGCACCTACCCGGGTAGGCCCTGATCTGGCCGGGTCGCAGTACAGTTTTAGACGGGGGCGCAGCACCATCGATGCGATCGACTCGCTGCGCTCCCAATGCGACTCGGCCACGTCCCGGGGCGGGGTGGCGTTGGGCGTTTCCCTCGACATAGCGAACGCCTTTAACACCCTGCCCCATGAGGTGATAATGGGGGCACTCGCTGAACATGAAGTGCCCCCAGTACTGAGAAGGATGATCGGGGACTACCTACGGGATAGATTCATCGAGTATGTGGGCCGGGACGGACGTGTCTATCGGAGGGACGTCGATGAGGGTGTACCCCAGGGGTCCCGTTTGGGGCCCCCATTGTGGGATGTGGGGTACGACCCAGCTTTGCGGGTCGTGGTCCCGGACGGTGTAAGCATTACGTGTTTAGCAGACGACACACACATGTTTGCTACCGACCGGGACTGGGGCAGGACCAGTCGTCTAGCGGAGGTTGGCGTGGCTGCCGTCGCAGCGGCGATCCGGACTCTGGGGCTACGGATAGCGCCCCACAAGACCGAGGCAATGTGGTTTTACTTGCCTCGGCGTGGGGTTGCACCGCCGCCCCAGTCTTGGATCCGGGTAGGTGACACCAGGGTCCAGGTGGGTGAGGGGTTCAAGTATCTTGACCTCCACCTGGACAGCCACTGGCACTTAGAAAGGCATTTCGACCGTCTTGCCCCCCGATTAGACATGGTAGCAAACGCCCTTGGGCGGGTGCTGCCCAATATCGGGGGGCCGAGCGAGAAGGTTCGCCGCCTTTACACGGGGATCGTGCGGAGCGTGGCCCTATATAGCTCGCCCATATGGGCTGAGGCCCTGATGGCGTCTCGCCGCAGCCAAACTGTGCTGCGGCGAGTGGAAAGGAGGATGGCCATCAGGGTCGTGAGGGGATACCGCACGATCTCCCACGCAGCGGCGATGGCTCTGGCGGGTCTCGTACCATTCAAGTACGAGGCGGAAGCCTGCGCCACGATTTTCTGGCGCTTGAGCGGCCTCCGCCGGGCTGGAGAAGACCCGCCTGAGCGGGCGGTCGAACGGGAATGGAGGTGCTAGGCCCGATAGGATACCCTGGACCGGTGGCGTCGCGAGATAATCGCGAGTGGCGCCGCCGGCCAGCGAGCGGTCGGGGCGGTCCTGCCCGTCATCAAGAAATGGCGGGACCGCGGCATTGGTCGGATCACCTTCCGGACCACACAGGTGCTCACCGGACATGGTTGCTTTGGTGACTTCCTGTGCCGGATTCGTAGCGTGGCGACGGCTATATGCCATCACTGCGGGGCGGGGCGGGACTCCGCGCAACACACACTGGAGCACTGTCCAGTGTTTGCGCGGGCCCGTCACGCCCTGCAGTGCGAGTTGGGGGTGGATCTCTCGCCGGCGAGCGTGGTAAGAAATATGCTCGCCGGCGAGGATCAGTGGAGGTACAACCCAGAAGAGGGGCTCACAGAAGGAGGTCATCGCCTTGAAGGAGGAGGCGGAGCGGGGTCGGCAGAGAGCCGACCCAGACCCCGCCCGCAGGAGACGGCGCCGTCGGGGGAGGCCCCCCGACGGCACAGTGAGCTGAGGAGGACGGGGCGGTGGGCCTTGATAATCCTGCCCACCGCCCCTAACAAGATGAGGGGGGGGGGCTTCGGCCTCCCCCAGGATGATAGGTTGCGGGGGGAGTTTTGGCTCCTCCCCAAGGCAGATGTCCTCCCCAGGGGGATTGGATGAGGGAGGGGCTAGCCCTCTCCCCCCATCACACATCTAGCGGCTCCCATTTGGAGTCGCTGGGCCGCAGGTGGCCGGGGCTGGGGCCCAGGTCGCCATTGCACGCGGCCCGAGGAGTGGCCAGCGTCGGGTGTGGCCCCTGACGTTGGCGGAGCAGGCACTTAGGGGGAGGGTCAAAGGTTAGATCCTCCCCCGAGATGGGGCGCTATGCGCCAAGGATGGGAGGGTCCCGGTGTTATTCGATAGTGGTCCCGGGGCCCTTACAACAGCCCTGTGCAGGTCACCGTGGGGGTTTTAGCCGGTATAAATCCGGCACTGCCCCGGACCCTCCCCAGGGGGGCTGGGGGCGTCTTTGTAAGATTTCCCCCACGAAAAAAAAAAATGTTAGGTTAGGTTAGGTGAGGTTAGGTTCCACTGACCTGGCCAAGTGTACTGGCTGGTCGGGGAGGTGATACCCCGACGTGGCGCGTCCCCAGGTGGCGGATAGCGGAATGCTCGCCATGCAATTTTCGGAGTGCATGTAGGGTAGGAGTGAAATAAAATAGCTCCCGCGGACCAAACACCAAGGGAACGAAAACCCATCAAAACCTCCCCTGTGACTGGGGGATAGGATACAGGCACGGTAACCCCTGCCTGTCGTAGGAGGCGACTAAAAGCGGGGCGCTTGCTGCTGTCGAAGTAGCCTCGCAGATGACCCGGGGTGATGCCGGTGGGATCTACGGATCCTGGCAGGGCCTCCCTTGCCGGTAAGGCCTGGGTCGGAGAGGCGAAAAGGTGGCTGCAGCGTCGTTCTGTTCTCCAGGGGCAATGTTGCGTGGCGGTCGGGTGCGGGTAGCGAACCCGGAGTGCCCAAACAATTACACCGTAACCTAGTGGTCACGTTTCGCTGGAACGGGGGGCTTGCCTTCATTGGTCGGCCCGCGAGGATGACAACCTCTATAAAAAATCCCTAGCCCCAAGCTGCGGTGCGCGGTGAGGACGGCGTGCCCGGAGTAAGCGCCAGGCATGGCTGATGGGTGCATCAGTCTCTAGTGGCCAGCCCTGGGGTACCTGGCGACACTCCGTGTGTACTGGCCTTACCCGGGTAAGGCGGCTGTGCCCGGATGGACCCATGGACCGACCCTCTCGTGGGACCATTATGGATGGAATTACTAAATCAACAAATAAACAAACTGGACTGGATTTAACAGAAACGGAACATGGCTACGAATCAGGACGTGAGACAGGCAGCTAGCGAGGTGGACCTGGTGCTGCCCGGCACTAGTAGAGCGACGGATGCGCGCCAGCTATCCGTTCAACTCTCTAGGGTGGACGCGGAATGGTCTACCTTGAGGTCGCAGCGAAGTTGGGGCGGGGTCTCCCCGGCGGCCTCGGACGCCGC
This sequence comes from Osmia bicornis bicornis, assembly GCF_907164935.1. Classification (NCBI taxonomy): domain Eukaryota; kingdom Metazoa; phylum Arthropoda; class Insecta; order Hymenoptera; family Megachilidae; genus Osmia; species Osmia bicornis. The sequence goes on from NW_025791365.1 coordinate 36,104, forward strand.
TGCATCTCGGGACGGCGAGGACTCGGACGAATCAGTCGCTTCGACTGTGTCCTTGGAGAGACGGCCGGCGAAGAGGAGTGTAGTCGCAACTCGCCGCGGCGAAGCAAATGCTCCAGGAGGTACAACGCCAGGAGCTGGAACTCGCGGAGGAGAAGAGGGCACTGGACCCTGCCGAGGACCCTCCCGAGCCGAGTCGAAGTAGCAGGTCCCTCCCCGATCTTGAGGACCTGGCGGAGGAGTTCAGCTATGTCCCGACCGCGCGACCTAGCCGCCCCGGCCCTGGAATTCTGTAGGGATGTGGAGAGGGTAGCGGGCGTTTCCAAGGGCCTCAAGGGAACGCTCGTCAGGAAACTAAGGATGGCCGCACGCCAGTTAAAGGCCATCCATACGGAGACGGCGGTTACGGCCGCCCCCGCTAGGGTAGGTAAAGAGCTGGAGGAGCTCCGCCGCCATCTAAAGCTCCGAGAGGAGCAGCTGGCGGCCCAGACAGCGCAGTTCAGCATCCTCCAGCAAAGCCTGGCGGAACTCACATGCTGGGTCGCGACCACGGAGACGCCAGGAATCGCGGGCCCGAAGAGGGTCGCGAGGCCCGACTCGCCATTGTCCGGCGAAGAGGCGGGCAGGAAGAGGAGGAAGGACGAAGTCGAAGTTCTCGACTTGCCGTCTTGCCCGCCTGAATGCCCCGTGGTGCAGGTCCCGATCCCAGCTGCTGCACCTAGAAAAGAGGAGGGGAAGGTTGGTGGCCCTGAGCCCGATCTGACGAGGTGATTTGCGGCTCTCCTCGAGAAAGATCTGTCGGGGCTCAGGGCGGAGTTCAAAGCCGCTATTGCAGCTGTTCAGCCCCCGCCTAAGAGGGCGGAGCGTGTTAAGGGGGGAGCTACGGCTGCGACCATCCCCCTGCATCCAGGAAGGAAGCGGAGAGGCGGGTGCGGAATAAGTCCCTGCCTGCCACGGAGTCGTTGCCAGGGCCCTCCTCAGCACCGGACCAGCCGGCATCATTTGTGGAGGCCAGAATGGCCCGGATTGTTGAGGAGCATCGGAGGATGGCGGATGGGACCTGGGTGACGGTGGTTGGCCGCCGCGCTAAAGCTGCGGAGAAGAAGGCGATAGCGGAGAAGAAGGCGGTAGCGGCCAAGGCCCTTCCCTCCCAGGGCTCCAAGGTGGTTGCCCAGAAGGGGCAGACGAGAGGGGCGGCACCGGCGGTCAAGGGGTAAGGGGCCCAATCTGCCAGGCAGAAGGCCCCCCGCCCTCCTCGTACAGCGGCGGTCACCATCAACCTAGCTCCCGAGGCTAAGGTCTCATACGCCGAGTCCATGTTCATGGCAAGGGAGCGGGTCAAGTTGGAGGAGCTGGGCATCACGGCGTTGATGCCCAGAAGAGCTCGGACCGGTGGCTTGGTCCTTGAGATACCTGGGGAGGACAGGACGGACAAAGCGGCCAAGTTGGCTGACCGACCCCGCCAGGTGTTTAGCGGCACTGAGGTCAAGGTTGCCCGCCCCATAAAAATGAGCGAGGTGAGGGTGACCGGTCTCGACGACGCGGTCACCCCGGTGGAGGTGGCGGCCGCGTTGGCCGCTGCGGGGAGGTGCTCCGCTGAAGAAATTAAAATTGGGGAGATTCGCACCACCCCCCAAAGGATGGGGACTGTCTGGGCGAGATGCCCTCTAGCGGCACTCAAAAAGTTATCCGTCTCTGGGAGCGTTCTGGTCGGGTGGTCCTTGACCAGAATACAGGCGCTGCCACCACTGCCATTGCAGTGCTATCGCTGCCTGACAAGAGGGCATGTTAGGCGGCGATGCACTTGCGAAGCTGATAGGTCCGACCGCTGCTATGCGTGCGGAGAGTCGGGCCACGTGGCCAGCAAGTGTAGCGCCACCCCGCGGTTCCCCCTCTGTGCGGACCTGGGGCGGCCCGCGGGGCATCGATTGGGGGCAAAAGGTTGTGCCCCCTCCTCCTCCCAGAGGAGAAGAAGAGTGCCGTTGAAGGGACAGGAACAGCCCCCAACGAACAGGTATCAAGGACCAAGCCTGCGAAGTCGAAGAAGGGGGGCAAGAAAAATCCCACTGCCAAGTCGGCGAGCAAAAATGCTGCGGAGGCGGCTCGTAAGGCCTAGGTATGGGGCCCAAGGGCCCTATACTTCAGGCCAACTTGACCCACTCGGCCAGGGCGCAGGACATGTTGTTCCAAACCCTGGCCGAGTGGAAGGCTGGGTTGGCGGTGGCCGCAGAGCCGTACCGAGTCCTCGACAGACCAGATTGGTTCGGGGACGAGGACGGCTCCGGGGCGATTATTGGCACCGCAGTACCCCCACACCCCGCCCCACTGGAACGGGGCCGGGGGTTCGTCGGCGTGCTGTGGGGTGAAATAGCGGTGGTGGGCCTCTATGCCCCGCACAGATGGCCTCTCGCGCAATATGAACAGTACCTGGACCGGGTGGGGGACTTTGTCTCCCGTTGTTCCCCCCCGCAGTGCTAGTCCTCGGGGACTTTAATGCCCATGCGTCACTTTGGGGCTCCCCGAGGACAACCGCGAGCGGCAGGGCGGTCGTAAATTGGGCGGCGGGGCTAGGACTCCACCTGCTCAATGTGGGGTCCGTTAGCACCTGCGTGCGTGCCCAGGGGGAGTCTATAGTCGATTTGTCTTTCGCGACTCCCCTGGCCGCGCGTATGGTGCAGAGATGGAGGGTTGTTGGAAGAGGCGGTCACACTTAGTGACCATCTATACATCCGCCTCGATCTTACCACCACCGCCCGCCACCCCTGTGGACCACCACCGCTACGGTGGGCGCTGAAGATGATGGACGAGGACGTGCTACTGGCTGCAGCCCTCGCTCTGGCCTGGCTGCCAACACCTGCCGGGCCGGTCGCGGACATTGGGGAGGAGGTATAATGGTTCCGGGGAGCCATGAAGGCGGTGTGCGACGCCACCATGCCCCGGGCCAAGAACCTCTCCAAGCGGGCCGCCTACTGGTGGACGGGCGAAATTGATGATCTGAGACGAGATTGTCTCGCAGCCCGTCGCCAGTGGCAAAGGGCCCGCAGAAGAAGGACATTCCGCGACCCAGCGAGGGCGGAGGATCTGTGCGGTCAGTACCGAGTTTTGGAAACTGCCCTGCAGACGGCCATCAGGGAGTCTAAATCCCGGGCATGGGACGAGCTCCTAGGCTCTCTCCAGAAGGACGCATGGGGGCGCCCATACAAAATGGTGATGGGCAAGCTTAGGCCCTGGGCGCCCCCGGTCACAGAGTGCCTCGACCCCCGGTTTTTAGGGCGGGTAGTCGACACTTTGTTCCCACGAGAGAGGGAACAGACCCGCCCCCCGCCAGACCACGAGGAGGTGGTTTGGTCCGACGAACTGGGGGTCACGGAGGAGGAGCTGGCCGGGGCGATTAAACGGATGGGGGCCCGAAACACTGCTCCGGGCCCCGACGGCGTCCCCGGCCGTGCCTGGGTGAAGGCTCTACGCATCCTCGGTCCGAGATTGAGACGCCTCTTCAGCGCCTGCATTAAGGAAGGTGTCTTCCCAGAACAGTGGAAGACGGGGCGGCTAGTCCTCATCCGGAAGGATGGGCGACCCGCCGACAGTCGCTCGGCCTACCGGCCCATCGTGCTGTTGGACGAGGTGGGGAAGTTGTTCGAGCGGATTCTGGTATCCCGCCTCTTCCAGCACCTGTCCCAGGAGGGTCCCGACATGGCCGAGTCGCAATATGGCTTCAGGCGGTGGCGCAGCGCTATTGACGCAATCCAGTCGATGCGCTCCCGCTGCTACTCGGCCACGTCCCGGGGCAGGGTGGCGTTAGGCGTTAGTATAGACATCGCCAACGCCTTCAACACCCTGCCTCACGGGACGATAAGGGGGGCGCTGATACGCCACAAGGCGCCCCCCCTACATGAGGAGGATCGTCGGCGACTACCTCCGGGACAGGAAGATAGTGTACAGGGGCCGGGATGGCCAGATGCACGTGAGGGGCGTGGACTGTGTCGTACCCCAAGGTTCTGCGAAAGGTCCCACACTTTGGGACCTGGGGTACGACCCGGTCTTGCGGGTCGAGCTCCCGACCGGTGTGAGCCTCACGTGCTTCGCAGATGGTACGCACGTGTTGGCCGTCGGTCGGGGGTGGAATAGGACTAGCCGCCTCGCCGAGATTGGCGTCGCTGCCGTTACCGCGGGGATCCGGCGGCTGGGGCTTGAGCTAGCTCCCCAGAAAACCGAGGAGATGTGGTTTTACTAGCCTCGGCGTGGGGTTGCGCCACCGCCCCAGTCGGTGGTCCATGTGAGTGGAGTCGACGTCCAGGTAGAGAAGGGCCACAGGTACTTGGACCTCCACCTGGACAGCCACTGGCGCTTCGAGAAGCACTTCGGTCGTCTGGCCCCCCGACCAGACAGGGCAAGCAACGCGCTTGCCCGTCTTCTGCCCAATATCGGGGGGTCCAACGAGAAGGTGCGCCGTCTCTACGTGGGGATCGTGCGGAGCATGGCCCTCTATGGTGCGCCCATATGGGCGAACGCCCTGATGTATTCCCGGCGCTGCCAGCAACTGCTGCGCCGGGCTGAGAGGAGGATAGCCATCCGGGTAATCAGAGGTTACCGCACGGTCCGCTACGAGGCGGCGATGACCCTGGCGGGGGTTGTCCCCTTCAAGTTCCAGGCAGAGGGTGACGCCAAAGTCTTCTGGCGTCTGCGTGCCCTTCGTCTGGACGGGATCCCGCCAGAAGAGATGACCGAAGCTGTTGCTAGGATTAGGCGCCAGGCCCGGCAGAGAGCCCTGGGTCGGTTGCGACGCGAGCTCGTCGAGAGCGGCGCTACCGCCCAGCGCGTAGCCGGGGCGGTCCTTCCAGTGCTCAAGAAATGGAGGGACCGCGGCCACGGAAGTCTCACGTTTAGGGACCACACGTAGGTACTCACCGGACACGGTTGTTTCGGTGAGTTCCTGCACTGGATCCGGGCGGAGGGGACGGCAGCATGCCATCACTGCGGCGGGAGCTGGAGGCTCTGCGCGAGAGGCCCCCGGCGGTAGAAGCCCCGGCCGCCCCCGGCACCAGGAACGCGTCGCGGCCGCCGTCCACGTTGGAGCAGGAGGCCCGGCCGAAGAGGAGCTGTCGGAAGGCTACCACGTTGGAGGAGACGGAGGACCCCGTCCCGGTTCGTTCACCGTCGCCTGCCGCGACCGCAGGGGGGCGGGCCGTGGACGACTCCACCGAGAACGGGGCCCCAGCCGCCAAGGGGGGAGGGCGGGGCGTCGGGGACGGCCGCGCTCATGGATGGCATCGCTGCCCTCGTCGCGCGGAGCGTGGTCGACCTCCGGCGGGAGCTCGTCGGGGAGCGGGCTCGGCCCCGCCGCCCGGCGGGCGCCGCCGGGTGCCCCCCTCCTGCCCCCTCTGCACGGCAGGGGAAGGGGCAGAGGTAACAGCGCGGGGATCCCACGACATCCGGGGAACTCCGCAGCCCCAGAAAAAGGGTTCGGGGGCGGCTGGGACTCGCGCGCCTTCCCGACTTACGACCTCCTCCGGCTCGTTCGTTGCCGACAGGATGGCAAAAATCCAGGAGGACCACCGCCAGGAGACCGAGGCGTGGTCCAAGGTGGTAAGCCGCAAAGCCAAGAAGGCAGAGGCGGCGAAGAAGAAGGGTGTGGAGATGGTCCCCCCTCCGCCGCCGGCGAAGAAGACGGGGAGAAGGACGACGGCCGGGACGACAAATCCCCCGGCCGCACGAAAGAAGGGAACCGCGGGGGGCCAGGCGACAAAGGAGGCCACAAAGAAGCCCCGCGTCGCCCGCCCCGCTAAAACCACGGCGGTCACGCTAACGGTCACGCCCGGGGCGAAGACCACCTGCTGTGAGGCCATGATCAGGGCCAGGCATGAGGTAGACCTCGCGGAGATCGGCATCACCGATCTCCGGCCCAGGCGCGCGGCCACCGGCGGTCTCGTCCTGGAGATCGCCGGGTCGGAGAGGGCGGCAAAGGCGGCGGCCCTGGCTAGCCGCCTCCAAACTGTGTTCCGCGGGTCCGATGAGGTTAGGGTGGTGTACCCATTTAAGATGGGCGAGATCCGCCTCATCGGGCTCGACGATTCGGTCACTCGGGAGGAGGTTGCAGCGGCAGTGGCAACCGGAGGAGCCTGCACCGCGGAGGACGTCAAGGTGGGGGAGATTCGCGCCCCACTCCGTGGCCTGGGGAGGGTCTGGGTGAGGTGCCCCCTCACCACAGCCAACAAGGTCGTCGACACGGGGAGGCTGAGGGTCGGCTGGTCCTCAGCACGGGTCGAGGCCCTGGCGGCTCGCCCCCTGCAGTGCTACCGCTGCCTGGAGGCTGGACATGTCAGGTAGCGGTGTCCCTGCGGGGTCGATCGTTCGGATCGCTGCTTCAACTGCGGCGATCTGGACCATCTAGCCAGTGGCTGTACGGCCCCGCCTCGGTGCCCCCTGTGCACCGATTCAGGGCGGCCCGCGGGGCACAGGATGGGGACCAGAGGATGCCCGTCGGTCTCCGCGAAGAAAGGGCGGAAGAAGTCCGCCAAAAAGACGAGCGCGAAGCAGTCCCCGGCTGCATCGCCCACTGGGGAAGCGGGCCCCAGCAACGCAGGAGCAGCTGTGGAGGCAGCGGTGGAGCCGGCGCGCAATGGGGCCTGAGGGTCCTTTCCTGCACGTCAACATCAACCACTCGGCCGGGGCGCAGGACCTTTTGCTACAAACCCTGGCCGAGTGGCAGATTGAGGTTGCGGTGGTGTCGGAGGCGTACCGCGTACTGGACCGACCCAACTGGTTCGGCGACGCGGCGGGCTCCGTCGCCATCGTCCTGGGGGGTCGGCACGTCCCCCCGCCTGCCGATGTCTTAGCACGGGGGCGGGGTTTTGTGGCCGTTCACTGCGGGGGCGTAGCAGTGGTGGGCGTGTACGCGCTGCCCAGCTGGTCGCTGGAGCGGTTCGTGGAGTTCCTGGACCATGTGGGGAGCGTTGTGGTTAGTTCCCACACCCGTCCGACGTTGGTCCTCGGGGATTTCAACTCCAAGGCCGAAGCCTGGGGGTCCCTGAGGACCGACGCGAGAGGAGGGGCGGTACTGCGCTGGGCGGCTGGCGCGGGCCTCCTGCTCCTGAACAGGGGCTCCGCCAGCACCTGCGTTCGGGCTCAGGGGGAATCCATTGTGGATCTGGGCTGGGCGTCCCCTGTGGCCGGGCGCATGGTTAAAAATTGGAGGGTGGCGGCGAGGGAGACGCTGAGTGATCATCTATACATCACATTCAGCTACTCCCTCCCCGCCGCCCCCCGGCCGGCGCGTGGGCCGCCACTGCGTCGCTGGGTGCTGAGGAGGCTGGACAAGGACATGCTGATGGCCGCTACCCTTGCCGTGGCCTGGCCAGCTCTTCGGACCGGGCCGGTCGTGGACGTTGAGGGGGAGGCCAAGTGGTACGACACCGCCATGCCCCGGGCCCCGCGCCTGTCCACCCTGAGGGCGGGGTACTGGTGGTCGGGCGACATTGCGGATCTCCGATCCAAGTGTCAGCACGCCCGGCGCCAGCGGCAGCGCGCCCAAAGGGCTCGAGTCCGCGACACGGCGAGGGAGGATCTGCTGAGGGGCACATACCAGGTCGTCGTGGTAGCCCTGAGGCAGGCCATCAGGGACGCGAAATCCCGGGCGTAGGAGTAGCTCCAGGGCTCTCTGGACGAGGAATCGTGGTTGCGCCCTTACCGGATGGTCATGAGCAAGCTCCGCGCACGGGCGCCCCCGGTCTCGGAGAGCCTGGACCCCCAGCTGCTGACGCGGGTAATAGACACCCTCTTCCCCCGTTTCGGGGGAACGTCGCACCCGCGCCATCAGCAAGGGCCGGCGGAGCCCGTCGCCTGGTCCGCCGACCTGGGGGTCACAGAAGAGGAGCTGGACGATGCCGTCAGAAGGCTCGGGGCCAAGGACACCGCCCCGGGCCCGGACGGCATCCCCGGCCGCGCCTGGGTTATCGCGTCCGGCATCCTAGGTCCGAGGCTGTGCCGCGTCTTCAGCGCCGCTTTAGAGCAGGGGGTGTTCCCCTCGATTTGGAAGGAGGGGCGGCTGGTCCTCCTCCGAAAGGACGGACGGCCCGTAGATTCTCTCTGTGCGTACCGGCCTATTGTGCTGTTGGACGAGGTGGGAAAGCTCTTCGAGCGTGTCATCGCAAACCGCCTCGTCCACCACCTGTCGAGCGTTGGCCCCGATCTGGCCGACATCCAGTTCGGGTTTCGCGAGGGTCGCAGCACCATCGACGCTGTCCAGCGGGTGCGCACCCTCGCCGAGTCGGTCACGTCCCGGGGTGGGGTGGCGCTGGGCGTCTCCTTGGACGTTACAAACGCGTTCAACACCCTGCCCCGTGGGACGATGCGGGGGGCGCTGGTTCACCACAACGTCCCCCCGTATCTGCAGAGGATCATTGAGGCCTTCCTGGATGGCAGGTGGATACTGTACACGGGCCAGGACGGTACGCTGCACTGGAGGGAGGTCGACTGCGGAGTGCCCCAGGGGTCCAAACTGGCCCCCCCCTTATGGAACGTGGGGTACAACGCGGCGCTGCGGGCGATCCTCCCGCCCGGGGTGTTGGCCGCGGTATTCGCCGATGACTACTACCTGCTGGCCACCGGGCGGGAGTGATTGAGGACCTGCCGCCGTGCCGAGGTGGGGGTCGCCATCGTGCGAAGAGCGATCCGGGCGCTGGGTCTGGCGCTGGCTCCTCACAAGACCGAGGCCATGTGGTTCTTCGAGCCTCGGCGTGGGTTAGCCCCTCCGGCCCAGCTCTGGCTCGAGGTCGACGGGTGCCGGATCGTGATCGGCCGGGGTCTTCAATACCTCGCTCTGTATCTCGACAGCCACTGGCGGTTCGATGTTCACTTCGACCGCCTGGGTCCCCGATTGGAACAGGTGGCGACCAATCTTGGCCGCCTGTTGCCCAACCTCAAGGGGCCGGGAGTGAGGGTTCACCGCCTATACGTGGGAATCGTCCGGTCCATAGCCCTATACGGGCCTCCGATATGGGCCGGCGATCTGGCGGTCAGCAGGCACAGTTGCACTCTGCTGCGGTGGGTGGAGCGCCGGCTGGCCATCAGGATCGTGCGGGGCTACTGCACGATCTCCTACGAGGGGGCGATGGCCCTGGCGGGTCTCATCCCACTCCGGTACCAGGCGGAGGTCGAATCTAGTACATACTGGTATTCGCGAGCCCTCCGCTAAGCCGGGGAGGACCCACCGGGGCCCACGGTCGAGGAACACCGGAGCCAGTCCCGACTGGTCGCGGCGGAAAGGTGGCAGAGATCCCTAACAGAGGGGGCTGCCGCCGGAACCCGCACCGTCGGGGCGGTCCTGCCGATGATATCGGAGTGGCGGGACCGCGGCCACGGCGCCCTGTTGTTCCGGGCCACGCAGGTGCTCTCCGGGGTGTCCGCACACGCTGGCGGAGTGCCCGGTGTTTGCGGTGGCCCGCCACGCCCTGACGGCAGAAATAGGGGAGGATCTCTCGCCGGCATGCGTCGTGAGACAGATGCTTGCCGGCGAGACAGGATGAAGGGCCGTGACCACCTTCTGCGAGGAGGTCATGGCCCTCAAGGAGAGGTCGTGGACGTGGGACGCGACGACGTCGCAGGGATCCGCCGCGATAAGGGGCGGGGGGGGGGGAGGGCGATGGCGGCTTTCGCTACTTGCCCCCCCGGCGTGACGGATGCGGGACGGGGTAGTGTAGCAGGAGGGCCCGCGTGCCCCCCCGCCTCCTGGGGAGATTTTACGGGGGTTGTTTCTTGTGGGGGTGGGAGGGTTAGCGGTGCACCCTCCCGCCCCGGACGAAATGAGCCCGGATCCCGGCCGGACCCGGGGGCGTGCGGGAGGGGACCCCGTTCTCAATCTGGGGCCCTTCTCCGTCCGCCTCTGGGGAGCCGGGTGACTCCGGGCGGAGAGTGGCGTCTCCCTCCCACGCTGGGAGTGGCGCTGGCCCCCGCAGGGGGCTGCAGCGGCGTCGAAGGTGTCCCCCTGGAGGGTGGCCGGCAACGGCTCACCGCAGCCCACAGGGGGAAGACTCGGCGGGCCGCAGGCGCCCTGTTTGGGCGCCATTGCACGCGGACCCGGGGTGTAGCCGGCACCGGAACCCGGCGAAGCGAAGGACAGGGCCCGACCTTCCACGCGGGCGGGCGGGGGGTTGCTCCTCCCCGTAGCCTATGAGGAGATCGTGGCGCGGGGACTGCGGCGGTACGGGCTGGGGGGCCCGGCCGCCATTGCACGCGGTTCCCCCCTGATGGAGCCGGCCCCGGGTGCGACACCTGGTGCCGGCTGGGGGAGTTGTAACTCCCCCGGTGAGGGGCGCTTTCAGCGCACGGCGGGGTGGGCTCCGGAGTTATAGTAATCAGGTCCCGGAGCCTCTGCCATACGCCAGAGGAGGTCGCCGTGGGGTTTTAGTCAGTAGGAATCTGACACTCCCCCGCTGCCCTCCCCCAACGGTGGCGGGGGGTCTTATGTAAGATTTCACCACGAAAAAAAAAATAAAATGGTTGGATTCCCGCTTGACGCGTCGAGTAGAGCGGACGTGTTTCGTGGTCGCTCCGTGGTTAGATTTTCAACGCGGTGGATAGCGGCTTAGTTATTCGCGTTTTATGGTAAAATCATTTTTATTATGTGTTCGGAAGTGCTATTGTGTCGTTTTTTGATTACATATTGTGTTAATTTATTGTTAAATAACGAAAACGTGACGTGCGTGTTACGCGGCATTTCGACGTCGTGTTTCCGGTGTTCGGGGTGTTAATTATAAACATTGGACATTATTTAAGGATAATTTTCGTGAATTGGAAACGATTCGCAGTTAAATTCCTCGTTTTTTGGAGCCACAGCTCCAAAACAACGGGTCTGATCATAAAATGTCGTACAACATAAATAGTAGGAAATTTGATGTCCTACAAAAAAGGTGTGTTAACATTTTGTCGTAGCTCGCACCGTTTCTGAGATATTTGCAGATTTACCTCAAACAAAGGGGCGTCACGCACATATTCCGAGATATTTCTTCTCCTTCTTGTTCTTCTCCACAGCTGCGCTAGAAGTGGCATTTACAGCTCCGAATAGTGAATACAGCTTAGAATAGTGAAGAGTTACCTCAAAGGAAGGGGCCACGGTATTTCTGCATCTTTATAACGTGTGTACGTGTACGAATTTCGCACTTCAAACTCGTCCGAATATCTCGGTCGGTAACATGGATCGATAACCCCGTCTTCACCAAATACGTAAAAGCAATCGCTGCTGCGCTGTCCAACCACCGATCCGAGCGCTCGCCAATATTAAAACTCCTAAATTCGAACAGTTACGGCATTAATGCGAAAGCAATTCAGAGAGCGATTATCAAGCGACAGCAACGACCAAGAGCTTTATCTTTACTCGAGTTTAGAGAATTTTTAATTTCAATTCAGTGCCTTGCACCGCGAAGTCTGTGAATCGTGTAATTCCAAATTAAAACACAAGTGTGATTTTTGTAGTGCTTAATTCACGACTCATTGTGTAAAAATTGTAAGTTATACACAATTAGTGACCGCTAAGCTGTGTCGTTCATCTTCTCCTCGACGCCCACGTCTTTGAAAAGACGGAATCCACGCCTTTTCCGAAAACTCTAATTCTCGCGGAGAACACATTATTTCTAATGTGAATATAGTAATAATGATATTGTTATTAAATGTACACTGATCTGTAGGAAGGTATCAGTATATGACATTATATCTAATGAAGGTATAGTAATAATGATATTGTTATTAAATGTATATTACATATATAATGCTGATATAGTAATAATGACATTGTTATTAAATGTATATTACATATCCAATGCAGATATAGTAATAATGATATTATTACTAATTGTACAGTGAACTGTAGGAAGGTATCAGTATATCACGTTATATCTAATGTACATAAAGTAATAATGATATTGTTATTAAATGTACATTGATCTGTAGGAAGGTATCAGTATATTACATTATTTCTAACGTAGATATAGTAATAATGACATTCTTATCTTTATATATATATTTCTTCTGTGCGCGTGTATGTGACCGAACTCCTCTTAAACATTTTTTGATCAGATGCGCAGTTTTCGAGATATATCCAGATATTTAAAAGTTCCGAAGCCGCACCAACATTATAAGGATGAAGAAACATGTAACGGGGTCGGGCTGTTCGGTGCGCACGGCGTTGCGCACCGCGGACGGTTTCCCCGTGCCAGGGTTCGCAAGGGAACAGGTCGGTAAATAATGAGGCGTTGATATGTTAGAAAAATATAAATTTATTCAAAGAATACTGAAGCTACTGGTGGACTACGTGGATACAGGGCGGCGGTCCTAGCCTCGCCGCGCTGGAAGCCGGGCGGTGGTCTCCGGCCTTGGATACTGCAATCAAAATATCGTCTGGTGATTAGACGCGTGGAGCTATATTACTTAAGACTAGAGTACAGTTCTTACGTACTACGGTCGGAACCCGGTCCGTCACAGAAATTACGCGGAACTTATGCCTAACGCTCTTACAAACTACTACGGTCGCTACCGCCATACAAGCTAAATGAGTACGGACGCACGCTGGTGTACGCGGAGCGCGGACGCAAGCGGAGCGCGAACGCGAACAATCTAGCGAAGGCGCCGAGGCACTATCGAGTGCCGAGGAAGTCAGGAAGAGGAAAGACCCGATTGGGCCGATGGTATTTTATTCAATCACGCTGCGGTGTTTCGCGCTGCGGTGGAGTCGTTGCCCGTTTGCCTCACGCGGCTCGTCTTCTCGTACGCCGAGGTAGAACCGCACTAGCTTGGTCACCCCGGGTCAACCACGGGTCTGACGAGGTTAGGCGCCTACGGCCGCTGGACCTACAGGAGCTGCCAGGTCGTAGCGTAGTGCAATGCTACGGCCCGTTGGCCAGAGATCTCTTCGCCAGGAAACCCATGGCGTAGAGAGCTCTGGTGCTCCGGTCTGGAAATCCTAGGAGGTCCCCTCGGGGCCGAAGCCCCGAGGCAACTCATCGATCATCGCATCGATCGGTCCTACTTATAGTCTAATCGCACGGGAGTGGTGATGCCGCCGCGGTGGGCGCCCGCGATGCGCGACGCCGATCTGCGGCTGTCGTCGCAAACACTGTGGCCCCTTTCTTTGAGGAAACTCTGTACTATTCTAAGCTGTATTCACTATTCCGAGCTGTAAATGCCACTTCCAGCGCAGCTGTGCGGAAGAAAAACAACAAAAAGGAGGAATATCTCGGAATACAGTATAAACTCGTTATAAGCTAAAAAGATCTCTACGTTAATTGCAAAGAAACTATCCCCACCACTGGGGAGTATACCCCTCGAGACGCTACGAAGTTTGCTCGCCGAGTACCGTAACATGATCTGGGATCAGATATCGGTGATGCAACACTAATGCAAGTACCTAACTTTGTTATTTTTCATTTTTCTTTATAATACATTTTCCGTGATATTTCTGAGATTTTTCTAATCGCAATGATACCAAACACGATATAATTCGAACCATATTTACCGTGTAGACTCGTTGTAAGTAAAACGTTCGATATCGGACTTTTGCTTATAACGTGTAGTTCCACTATTGTTTGATGTTAGCCGACTGCTTCGAACGTAGAAAAGGACCTTTAGTGAAAAAGAGGACGGAGCGAAAACAAACCGTTCTATGTCGGTGAGACAACTTAACTTTGTTATTTTTCATTTTTTTTTTATAAAACTTTTTCCATCATATTTCTGACATTTTTTTCGTGAAATGATACCAAACACGATATAATTCGGACCATATTTACTTGAAACAACTTATTATGTATCATTATCATTTCTATTAAATTAGAAAAAAGTTTTATCTCAAGTATCTGGTCAATCAGCTACAGTATCACAATAACCAGTTTTTATTAGATTATATAAATATTTGCATTTCATTATAAAATTATAGTTTCATTTTATTGGTAGTCTTATTAATAAAATGAAACTGTCATTTTCACCAAGTAAATATGGTCCGAATTATATCGTGTTTGGTATCATTTTAATGAGAAAAATGTCAGAAATATCATGGAAAAAGTTTTATAAAAAAAAATGAAATATAACAAAGTTCAGTTGCTTCATCGACATAGAACAGTTTGTTTTTGCTCCGTCCTCTTTTTCACTCAAGGTCCTTTTCTACGTTCGAAGCAGTCGGCTAACATCAAACAATAGTGGAAGTACATGTTATAGGCAAAAGTCCGGTCCCGTGCGTTAAGTTGTAACTAGTTTACACGGTAAATATGGTCCAAATTATATCGTGTTTGGTATCATTTTAATTAGAGGAATGTCAGAAATTTCATGGAAAAAGTTTGATACAAAAAAAATGAAAAATAACAAAGTTACGTTGTAGCATTAGTGTTGCCTCACTGATAGAGAACGGTTTGTTTTCGCTCCATCCTCATTTTCACTCGCTGTCCTTTTCTACGTTCGAAGCAGTCGGCAAATATCAAACAATGGTGGAACTACATGTTATAAGGAAAAGTCCGGTCCCGAGCGTTTTGCTTATAACGAGTCTATACTGTATGTGCGTGACGCCCCTTTCCTTGAGGTAAATCTGCAAATATCTCGGAAACGTTGCGTGCTATGGCAGAAGGTTAAGAGAACTTTTTTGTAGGAAATTAAATTTCCTACTATCTATGTTGTATGACATTTTTTGAACAGATGCGTAGTTTTCGAGATATATCGAGATATTTAAAAGTTCCGAAGCAGCACCAACATTATAAGGATGAAGAGACACTATGGCCCCTTTCTTTGAGGTAACTCTGCACTATTCTGAGCTGTATTCACTATTCCCAGCTGTAAATGCCACTTCCAGCGCAGCTGTGCAGAAGAAGAACAAGAAGATTTTTATGTAACATATTGCCATAGTTCGCACCAGTTCGTAGATATTTGCAGATTTACCTCAAGGAATGGGGCGTCACGCACATATTCCAAGATATTTCTTCGTCTTCTTGTTCTTCTTCTGCACAGCTGCGCTGGCAGTGGCATTTGCAGCTGGGAATAGCGAATACAGCTTAGAATAGTGCAGAGTTACCTCAAAGAAAGGGGCCGCAGTGTTTCTTCATCCTTATAATGTTGGTGCGGCTTCGGAACTTTTAAATATCTCGATATATCTCGAAAACTACGAATTTGATAAAAGAATGTCATAAAACATAAATAGTAGGAAATTTAATTTCCTACAAAAAACGTCTCTTAACATTTTGCCATAGCTCGCACCGTTTCCGAGATATTTGCAGATTTACCTCATGGAATGGGGCGTCACGCACATATTCCGAGATATTTCTTGTTCTTCTTGTTCTTCTTCTGCACAGCTGCGCTGGAAGTGGCATTTACAGCTCGGAATAGTGAATACAGCTTTGAATAGTGCAGAGTTACCTCAAGGAAAGGGGCCACAGTGTTTCATCATCCTTATAATGTTGGTGCGGCTTCGGAACTTTTAAATATCTCGACATATCTCGAAAACTATGCGTCTGATCAGAAAATGTCATAGAACATAAAAAGTAGGAAATTTAATTTACTACAAAAAAGGTCTGTTACAATTTTGCCATAGCTGGCACCGTTTCCGAGATATTTGCATATTTACCACAAGGAAAGGGGCGTCACGCACATATTCCAAGATATTTGTTCTTCTTCTTGTTCTTCTTCTGCACAGCTGCGCTGGAAGTGGCAACCAGTTGCCTGGTTGTTGAAAAGTCCCTGTACGAGAGTGTATACAAGCCTGGTTATTTACGGCCGGATTTGCGCGCGTGGCGGAAACTTGGATGCTTGCGAGGCGTGCTTTGATTTATCCTTATACATCTTTCGGTGTAAATTTTTATTCCTTTTGCATTTGTATGGACGCAATCGCTTACAATTTACAATTTGCAATTTACAATTTGCAATCTATGTGTTCAAAAGTGTCCGAGATTGTAAGGATGTCTTGAGCTTGCGATTGTGAACCGGTTCGGGATGTAGGATCGGCAGTGAGACGGCAATTGAAAATGAATGCACTTGGGATTGCACAAAACAAACAATGTATATTTACAGGCACAAATACACTATGTACAGTATTAACAATAAATTGTGCGTTGCACGAATTTATGATGATCGTAGATCGTGAAGATTCTCCCGCGTCGCGGAGAATTTGCAATTGAGATTGCGTTGTATTAAGACCACGTGTTGGTTCAACACGTGGTCACCGCGAAATTCTACTAATTTCGTGGATTTGCACGAACTAGATTAACCGCGAGTTCGCGTTGGCCGTCGCCACAGAATTCGCGTTGCGATGCTGAGTTCTTTAGAATCGAAATTCGTTAATTGCACTAGAAATTTTTGGAATCAGTACTGCACGTGTTTACCGTAACGATACAAACCGTAATGGCCGAACCACCGGCTTCGTCGTAGCAAGAGCCGTTGGCTTCTTCCCGGTGACGTCAAGCTCGGTGATTGGTCAGCCTGACCGGTATCCAAGGTGGCTGCCGGTCGCGCTGAAGAGTGCTGCCGCGGTTCGTGCGGCGACGGTTGAAATCAACGCATTTTCGAACACTATGACTTATAACAGTATAATCTATAATTTATAAAGTAGGGGGGATTGAGCCGATAAGGCCTACGGTTATATTTAGTTGGAATATAACTCATTTGCTGTATTTATTATTTTACATTATATAACATTTCATTACATTACATTACATTATGTCGGCTATGTATGTCGGTTATGTTGGTTACGTATGTTGCGCGTTACACACTTTCTGTAGTTCCCAATTTGTGAATATCCTTAGCTGTTTTACCTGCATTCAGTTTACGTACATTCATTCATTTATTATTCATTCATTCCTTCATTTTGATGTTGATTGATTAAAGCTATACATTGATCTGATTCGATTTTTCTTGATTTATTGATTCATTTCTGCTTCATATCTCATTTCTGCTAGTTGCCTGTTACCATGATTTATTCTAGTTTCATTGATTTATTATTTTATTTTACTAACTAATATTATTTGACCGAGAGTTGTTTTTATTGGACTCACGGGACTTTCCTGATCGCATGTGTTGTTGACGTTGTTTGACTTTACTGGTTGATTTTGTCTAAGTTAAATGTTTTATTCTATTTATTTATTCGGCCCTTCGTTCTGTGGCGATTCCTGATTCCGTTGATTCTGTTGTTTTGTATAATCTGTTTTCTGCGGCGCGATATGTAGTAATACAGTGTGTCCTGCAATCTGCGCAATCTGTGGATCTTCTTCGGGTTGATCCATTTGATTTCATTTTATTTTTCCTTATTGTTTGTAATTTGTAATTTATATGTAATTTATATTTATTTCATTCCACCCTATTACAAACGTATGATTCATATTTATATATAATAAATAACCGCAGTATTGATTTTACTAACTGATTTATCCTCCATCTTGATCTGTCTGGAAGCTTGATTTGATGTTCGTGTGCTTTATACCTTCGTGAAATTACTGTATATCAGACTTATCCTTGATGATAAGTTTGATGGTAAGTATGGATTCCTAGGATTGCGCGGCTGCACGATGGATGGTTTTGCTGTCGATAACTGTGTGTACCGGGTAACTGGCGCGCGGTAGGTAATTGCTGCGCGGCAGATAATTGGTCTGTGGATAACCGTTACGGAACCGTTACGGAGCGAGCGGCCGAGTATTATGTGGTGGATGGAATATTTACGGTTGGTAATATCTCTGGTGCTGCGGTTGGTTACCGACTAGGGATAGCTTTACGGCTTATCTTCGGGCAGTATTGCATGCTTTACTTATTACGATGCGTTTTGCTATCGTTATCTTTCGTAGGTACCTTACTTCTGGTTTTCATCGCGGTGATTTATTGAAAGTTGTTGAAGTATTTTCGCTTTTATTTCCGCTTTTCGCTTTTGAACGTTTATATATTCTGTATAATTAGTTGATTAATTTGATGATTTGGTGGTTAATTTGATGGTCGATAATCATTATGGTATGGACTAGGGAAGTCGAACACTAGGTATCTATGTTCTTTATGGGTTATGGTCGCGCTCTTTATTTTACTTCGCCCGGTTTCCTATCTTAGTTGGCGTTGACATGGTCATCGGTCAACTATGATGTGATGAGATACGAAGTGTTAAGTGATAAGTGTCAATTGAACTGAATTAATTAATTAATTGAATTGAATTTATTGAAAGTATTGAATTTTGAATTTTCTAATTTAAATTTTGTATTTATTCGTGCGGATGTGATTGCTGTGACAGTGCGCGTACTAATGTGCTACGCTCGAAGGTATTGTATTGTAGTGTAATTGCAGTGTATTTGTTAATGTGGTATCATTAGCTCCGTTTTGTGTATTTTATGCATTCGGTGCATTTATATTACTTACTATTATATATTATATATTATATGCTGTATTATGTATATATTATGTATATGTATTATGTTATAATATTGTATTATAGTATTGTTATTGTATTGTATTATACCATGATCATATTGTATTATTTTATTTATGTTATTAATGTTATTACATCCAAGCTACGTTTAATCTACGTTCAATTGCGTTCAGCCTGCGTTCAATCTGTGACCATTTTAGGCATTGAATATATTATATGTTATATTGTAATATTATTATTTTAGACCTTGGATTGTGTCCAGTTATTCAGCTATATTAGTTAGCTATGTTAGGCTATACTTAACCAGTATTCTGTATTAAATTGTATTGTTTTGCATTATTCTTATATAACTTCCTAACTTTCTATTCCATTATATTATTATAATTGAGTAAGTAAATGTACAGAGTAATTAACAATGGCATATGGCATATCGAATTGCATTGAATTAAATTACTTGATACAGATTATTAATATGTGTCTGCTTTATTTTACCTGCTGTGATTATAGCTGTGGTTATATCTGTGATGATTATATATGCGATTATATTTGCGGTTATATTTATTTGACTTAGTTTAATGGGTCTTGTATTATGGAATTTAGAAGAGTCTATCTGGATTGGATGGATTAATGAGTTTATATCATATGCGTATATTGCGTTTATAATCCCCTTTGCATATTTTAAGGGTGGGTTTGATTCTGTTTCTGGTGTCTTGTTTCTTAGTGCTTAGCTCCTTAGTTCCTCTTGTAGTATCATGCATTGTTTCTAAGCTTTCGGGGGTTGTTTGGGCTCCCAGGCATTGTCAATTAATTGTTGACTATAAGATGTATCATATATCCTTTAGCAATTTAGATATGAATGACGTGTAACGACATTGGTTTGTTGGTTTATTGGTTTATTGTTCGCCGTTCACTATTCACTATCCTTATTCTTTTCTTATTTTATTCTTGGTCACTTGACATGTTTCAGTGACTTCTTCTTCAATTGAGTGTTACGGTTTACGTTCCATGTTACTATAATATCATTCACTGCTCTTTTGTAGCTCATCGTACCCCCTCTCAGGATAATGTTTTGCATACTATGTTTAATTCAATTCTAGTGCAGCTGTGACAGTTGTGAATCTGTGTATTTTGAATACTTACGGTACTTTATGCAATCTTTTGTACATTAATTACCCTTCTTAATTTCAATTCTGATTCTGATTTTGATTCTGATTTGGAAAGTGTTAGTTCAGTATTGGTTAATACGGCTGGTGCTCAGGGAGGCATACGCTGCAGTAGTCCGTCCTGCATGATACAATGTATTTATGGTTTTCTATACATACATATATGCGTTATGGTTCCTTAAATTCTTTGAATTTCTTGACCGTGGATCTCATATGACTTTCTTATAGAAGTGTTTGGCTTGGTTCGCACCTATATGCCTTTTCTATTAATTGGTATTAAAGGGGGTTTAATGGAACTGCATCATTTAAACTGACTATGGTATGAGGAGTTTAATTAATTATCTACATCGGTATACTTATTAAATTGATTATATTTGGAGTGTTTTCGTTACATATTATATATACACATATGTTCATAGTAATTTTGATCTATTGTAGTGTAGTTTAGTTTTCTTGTACCTTTATATTATGATTTAGTAGTAATATGGTTGTATGTGGGGTTTATTATTGATTAGTTTTCACCACGCGCTGTATTGCATCGACTTACCTGTATCAGTATTAATATTAATACCATACTTATCGGAGCGGTATTATAATCCAGTAACAATCTAATCTACTCAGTTTATAACTATTTGAATTGTTTGATCTGCCTTATGGTTTATGCCGATTTAGGTCTCATGTGCTCCCCATATTATATCAGATGGGTATTCTCTTCTCCTGTTATCCGTTAATTACACTCTACCTCCACTTCCATTGGCTGGCGTTAGGGCTTCCTGCAAATAGACTAGGATTATGTTACATTTTACATTAATACTATGGTTAATTTCTGATGTTAACAGTTCTGTCTCTTCCTATTATTCTCATTATGAGGTATATGTTGCTACTTATCTTTATTGATGATTTGCTCGCAATAATTTCTAATTGTTTTTTATTGCCTTCATTTGATCATTGATTGTACTCCATCATGATCGCTTGCCAACCACGTCGAGGTTTTGGTCGCGTAAATGTTCCTGCACGTAAATTTATGTAACTTAATAGTTTCAATGAATGGTTTCAATTATTAGTATTACATTACGCTCACCTATTTATTTTCTTCTCAGCTTACTTTCTGGTTATACCCTATATTCTATATTTTATACTGTACCTTATTTACCTTTACCTCTGATAATAATTAGTAGCATTCTATGTTATGTTATGTTTGCTTCTCTTCTCTTATGGCTGGCTTGCTATTTGCTATCTGTCTGGCGACTTTATTTTACTTTACGGTTCACATCCTTGGTTTATTTCATCTCAAATTTATGGTTTATCTTGAGTTTAATTTTATGTGATCATATTGTGCGCTAGTGTTGAATGTTAAATATTCCTCTTCTGCTATTTGGCTGCTCGGCTGTATGTATGTATGTTTGACGTTATAGGTTTTGGAGGTTTTGTTGGTCATTTGCTTATGTCCATTTCACATATGCTCGCTTGCCTGCTTGCGTGCAATACTACTTATGTTTACTTCACAGTTTCTCACGTTCTCATATTGCTTACTGTTTCTTTTACTGTTAACTGTTCATTAACTGCTCTATTGCATTAGATGCATTAGATGCATATATATATTTATTTCCCGTTGTATTTGTGATTTGATTTAACCAGTTTTAGTATGTTTAGTATGTTTAGTATGCTTATTATGACAGCTGTTATTGAATGTATGGGCTCCTCTATTCTATTCATGGGCTTCATGTGCTTATTAATTCCTATTCATTATTCATTATTTATTTATTCATTCACTCATTCATTTATTCATTTATTTATTCATTTATCCTTTACTCATTATTTATTCATTATTTATCGTTGCATATTTGGGGCATTCGAAGCGCTACTCGAAGCGCTATGCTTGCCATGAGCGTGTGTGTGTGTGTGTGTGTGTGTGTGTGTAAAGTATGTATGGGACAGGTCTTCGAGGATTGCAGCCTACCAAGATGTGGCACAGTCAACCGGGGAAAGGAATCGCCTCGGGCCCTGGCTGTGCTGAAGAGCAAGCCCTGTTAAAACAGGTGAACACATGGCGCGACCACCCGTTGAGCAGGAGCTCCGGTTCCTGGTCGTGGCCGAAGAAAAATGGCCTGTCCTCGTGGAAGGTCAGGTGGGCGTGATGACTGCAAGGATATGCCACATCATCATTATCAACCAGCCATGGTGGACGAAGATGGACACGGCCAACTGTGGAGATACGATGTCCCAGTTCCTGGCCGTGTTGAAGAGCAAGCCCTGTTAAAACAGGTGAACACATGGCGCGATCACCCGTTGAGCAGGAGCTCCGGTTCCTGGTCGTGGCCGAAGAGGAACCCCTTTCCTGGCAA
>NW_025791366.1:0-125000 GCF_907164935.1 Osmia bicornis bicornis
AACTGCATCCTGTAAACTGACTATGGTATGAGGAGTTTAATTAATTATTACATCGGTATACTTATTAAATTGATTATATTTGGAGGTTTTTCGTTACATATTATATATACACATATGTTCATAGTAATTTAGATCTATTGTAGTGTAGTTTAGTTTCTTGTACCTTTATATTATGATTTAGTAGTAATATGGTTGTATGTGGGGTTCATTATTGATTGTTTATTATTGATTAGTTTTCACCACGCGCTGTATTGCATCGACTTACCTGTATCAGTATTAATATTAATACCATACTTATCGGAGCGGTAACTATTTGAATTGTTTGATCTGCCTTATGGTTTATGCCGATTTAGGTCTCATGTGCTCCCCATATTATATCAGATGGGTATTCTCTTCTCCTGTTATCCGTTAATTATACTCTACCTCCACTTCCATTGGCTGGCGTTAGGGCTTCCTGCAAATAGACTAGGATTATGTTACATTTTACATTTAATACTATGGTTAATTTCTGATGTTAACAGTTCTGTCTCTTCCTATTATTCTCATTATGAGATATATGTTGCTACTTATCTTTATTGATGATTTGCTCGCAATAATTTCTAATTGTTTTTTATTGCCTTCATTTGATCATTGATTGTACTCCATCATGTTCGCTTGCCAACCACGTTGAGGTTGTGGTCGTGTAAATGTTCCTGCAAGTAAATTTAAGTAACTTAATAGTTTCAATGAATGGTTTCAATTATTAGTATTACATTACGCTCACCTATTTATTTTCTTCCCAGTATACTTTCTGGTTATACCCTATATTCTATATTTTATACTGTACATTATTTACCTTTACCTCTGATTATAATTAATAGCATTCTATGTTATGTTATGTTTGCTTCTCTTCTCTCATGGCTGGCTTGCTATTTGCTATCTGTCTGGCGACTTCATTTTACTTTACGGTTCACATCCTTAGTTTATTTCATCTCAAATTTATGGTTTATCTTGAGTTTAATTTATGTGATTATATTGTGCGCTAGTGTTGAATGTTAAATATTCCTCTTCTGCTATTTGGCTGCTCGGCTGTATGTATGTATGTTTGACGTTTTAGGTTTTGGAGGTTTTGTTGGTCATTTGCTTATGTCCAGTTCACATATACTCGCTTGCCTGCTTGCGCGCAATACTACTTATGTTTACTTCACAGTTTCTCATGTTCTCATATTGCTTACTGTTTCTTTTACTGTTAACTATTCATTAACTGCTCTATTGCATTAGATGCATTAGATGCATATATATATTTATTTCCCGTTGTATTTGTGATTTGATTTAACCAGTTTTAGTATGTTTAGTATGTTTAGTATGCTTCTTATGACAGCTGTTATTGAATGTATGGGCTCCTCTATTCTATTCATGGGCTTCATGTGCGTATTAATTCCTATTGTTAGAGTGCCGGACAATTGCATCGTATCTAGTTGCCTCTCTAGGTTACCATCGAGTAGTTCAAGATACAGAACACGCGGCGCTGAGGAGAGAAACTTTCTATTCATTATAAGTCTTGTCTTAGTAAGAGAAACACGTGCGTTAATAAAGAAATATATATCGATACATACACCTAATAAAACAACGTTTTATTATTTACAAAGCCTGCCAGATCATAAAACTAACAGGTTACGGGCACCAGCACGCTTCCACTGCGTTAATAAAGTGTAGAAAAATAAAAATGATGGGTGAGGAAAAAGTTGTGCCAATGAAGGAGAGTGAAGGGAAGGAGGAAGAAGGTAAGTACGAAAAACTTCATTTTTTGGGAGAGATTCATAAAGTAAAACGAATCTTCTAAAGTTCTTCCTCGGCGAGAAATAACGGTGTGTCAATTAAATTAATGTGAAAAGCCAATACGGTGAGATGTAAAAACACGTGGTAGAATCGGACAAAAGAAAATGGCGAAATATCGCGGGGTGAGACGCGTTTGCAAAGGGTTTTTCCTTTGTTTGAAATAACGGAAACTTTCTGGTGCGTAGTAACAGGCCGGCCGGCACAGGCACGTGCGCGCAAGCGAGGGCGAGAAAGAGAAAGGAGAGTGAGAAGGGGAGGGATAGCCATAGTGTGCGAGGAGAGTATAAACCAAGGTGGGACGAAGACAGAGCGTTCCCTCTGCCTCTCACTCTCTACACAAAAGCACGTGCTTGTAACTGCGCACTAGAACTGTGCGAAAACAAACGTACAATGAAAATTATATTTTCAGCTGACACCAGTCTATCAGGTGTGTGGGACAAATTAACAAATATGTTCCAATTAAACGAATTACATAAAAACGATGAGATCACAATTGAAATAGACGGTGAGGAGATCTCCGTGAACACCGGCAGCGGAAAACCGTACAAAACTGGTGAGTGTTTGTCGACATTAAATGAGATTAGGTGAGGTTAAAAATAAATTTAAAAAAAAAATAGTTCGAACTGAGTGTGTGCATCAAGCCTGAAAGACTGCGTGTCGAATAGGCTAGCATACTCGCACGCGGGGCGCCACTCAGCGTGGACGCATGCACACACTGAAATTTCCCAGAATCGAAAATGGGCCTATATATATATACATATATGAAAGTAGATTCTGAAGCTCCTGACGGGGGCATGCAGGCTTGTTGTTCGGTTTGCAGGCCCCGACGGGAGGGCTCGGGGCGAATGCGGGGAGACCTTGCGGTACGGGCCTTCCTGCATTCGCACCTCCCGGAACAGGCGACACTTGTAGTTCGGTGGGCCGGTTCGGAAAAAATTCCTTTAGGCAAAACACATAGAAACTAAACATTTCTCGTATAGGGAAAAGAATGCTGGAGGAAAATGCATGGAACAGCTTGGTGACATGGCATGAGGAAAAATTACTGTTCGGGAAACCGACTGTCATGCCGAGAAAAAGGATGCAGGAGCTTGGCGAAATTGCCCCTCAAAGAAGCGAAGGCGAGTGGACAGGTGGGAAGATCATAGACGTGGACACGAGCGGTGAGAGAGAAGATGAGAAAGACGAGGAAAAGGAGAGAGTAGATGAGTCAGAGGAGAGTAAGGAGAGTAAGGAGAGCAAGGAGAGCAGAGGAGAGATTAGGGATGCAATTTTCGCCACAAAAGCAGGTAAACCCAAACCGGGTCCACGAATTATACACGAAGCAAAAGCAGAGCCGAACCCCTAAGTAGTAGAACTAATATAAGTAATATTTCAGCGCTGGTCAAAATAGAGCAGCAAGAGAAAAGGACGACTGAGCTGCTTCAGTCGGTGAACAGACTGTGTGACATTTCCTCGCAGGCCCTGAATCAATATCAGGAGTCTGTCAGAAAAATAGAAGCCGTGGCAACGAGCGCTAATGAAATGATGAGCGAGGTGAGGAAAGAGCTCGTGTCATGGAGAGAGGAGAGAATGACGGAAAATCAGAGGACAAGAGATCTGAGGCAGACGGTGAGAGAAGATCATGCGACCCAGATTCAGCGGGTCTACGAAATGATCAACAAGCTATCCGACCTGTATCAGAAGCTGGACAAAGGAGAGAAAGGAGAGAGTCACGGTGAGAGACTCTGCGAGCAGCGGTATGAGGTGAGAGACCCGAATAATAAAAATACAAAAACAAATGATAACACACACGACGGTCTGAATGAAATGGGGGGTTCAGATTTCAAGAAAGAAATCGCAAATGTAGTTAGGTCGGAAATTGAAAACTTAAGGAATATAAAGGTGAGTCAATCTAAAGACAGAGAGAACAAGGATACTCTGAAGTTAGAAATAGTTAATAGCGGTGGGTCTATGAGGCGAGAGTACAAACTTAATAATAACATCAAGTTCGAACATTTTCTCGATTATCTTTCTTCAGAGTTGAGAGCCTGTGGTCTACTGCATGTAATTAACGACAAAGAAAATGTAGGCGGGATAGATGAGAACACTCTAAAGGAACAGCGGTTCAAGGCGAGAGATATAATAATTAATCGGCTAGATCAATCGTATTACTCAAAGATAGCAAACTTAAAGAACCCCATAGATATTCTTGAAAAATTGAAAGAAGCTAAGCGAAGCGAGGTAAATGTAACATCCCACTCGGTGAGGAAACAGTTATACAGCATGCAGTTCATCATAGGAAAGACCACAGCCGCTGAATTCTGTGACAAGTTTGAGGAAACAATAGTAAACTACGAAAACTCTCCTGGGGCGTCTCTCTTGTCCGAAGAGGAAAAGAGAGACGCATTTTGCAACGCGGTAATGATTTCGGTTCCGAACATTCAGACTGTCGAGTTTGTTAAAAATTCTAAAGGAGCGACAACTTCATATAATGACTTGAAACTCCTCGTAATGAAGGATGAGGCGGTGAGAGAGCAGATGAGTGGGTCGAGCACAGAGGTGAGGTCGGCTAACCAGGCGCTCGTCGACAGCCGACGATGTTATGAATGCCAGTCTTATGGGCACATAGGCGCGATGTGCCCAAACCGGGGACAAGGCATAATGTGCTACCATTGTAAAAAGATAGGCAATCACAGAGCCCCGGACTGCCCATACAAATCCAGCGGTTCAAGAGGTGTGACGAAACAAGGAGGACCCTTCAGAGGAAACTCAAGGTACAATATCAGTTACAAATTTAATAACTACACTCGGGGTTCGGACGGTAAATTCGGGCAGAAAGGTGTGTTGAAAAGGAAAAGGGAGAGTGCAAAGATGAGTGAAACAAAAAGGGGTCGGTTCGATGTCAGTAAAAGTAGGGGAAGACGAGTATACAAAAACTTACACTACAGGGGTGGAAGCCAGCCAGCGAAGGATGAGAGAAAGGGTGAGTATCACAATGAATCCAACCTTGTAAGTTTAAATGAGAAGGGAGATACTGTTAAAGTTGAGAAGAGACATCCGACGGGTTTGTTGGTCAGTAACACTGAAACTCGGATAAAGTCTACTCCAGAATTTGTGGCAGACTCAGGTGCGACAGAACACATAACAAATACCAAAATCATGTTTAAAACCCTTGACGAAAGCGACTATGGTGTGATAAAGTGTGCCAATAAAAGTAACACAACGGATATAAGGGTAAATGGAACAGGAAAGATTGAGGTGAGACTGAAGAACGGTAGAACTCTAGAAATAGACAAAGTAATATTTGCCGAGACTCTCAGGGAGAATCTACTGTCGCTGCGAAAGTTCGCAGAAATGGGGCTCGCCATCTATCTAGATGATCAAAGAATCAACATATTTGATCCAAAATCCAAAGAAATGTTCCTGACAGGTATCTACAAGCGTCCTTACTGGGTAATTGAGCTGGAGGTAGAAGAAAACACCTCCAAAGTCCAAACTTCTCACAGTGCGACTTATGGGACAGTAAATCTGGCTGAGGAAAACATTGAAGGCAGAAGATATATCACAAGGAGCGTGGCGATCAAAGAAAAACAGCAGAATAAACTAAATGAGCTACAAGGAGAGAATACAACGGTTGAGGGCATGCCAAACCTAGGTGAGGACATAAGAGAATTGAAAACAGATAAGAAAGGTAACGAAACGTCGAGTGGACCAGGAGAGAACGGAGGGAGAGTAGGTGAGAACGAAAATACGTATGAACACTCGAACTTCGATATAACTATATGGGACCGGGAAATTCACAATGTCAATGATATGCAAGGGGTAGAGAGTTCAGAAAAGGAGAGTCCGTTCACAAACGAGTACAAAAACTTTCTCAAGAACAACAGAGCTATGTTGTGGCATGTCAGATTTGGCCATGCATCCGTCGCATACCTTAAGGCCCTGCAAATAAAATTCCCGGAAAATAAAGAACTTAAAAGGGCCATTTTTGACGACTCTATCAAAGAATGTGAGGTGTGTCAAATCTCGAAATTCAATAAATTGCCTTTCAGCTCGGTCAGAGGAAGGGCCACGGCTCAATTACAAATAATACACTCCGACGTCATGGGACCGATCTCCCCGGTCTCACATCCGAAAGGATATAGATTCATTTCGGTGTTTATAGATGACTACTCACGATTTGGAATGGCATACCCTATGAGAACTAAAGGAGAGACAGGGCATTGTTTTGAAATGTTTGTGAGGAGTGGTCGAAATCTGTTAGGCAGAGATGTGAAGGTGTGTTTTCTGCGAACCGACCAGGGAACCGAATACACTGGTGGGTATACAGTTGAGGTGTTAAAGAGACTAGGTGCGGAATCACAACTGGCCTGCCCTGACACACCAGAACATAACGGAGTGTCAGAAAGGTTCAACCAAACGTTGCAGAAAAAGGTGAGATCATACATATATGATGCAAAGCTGCCTGAGAACCTGTGGGACCTAGCGGTCACAACGGCTGTATATGCGTATAACAGAACACCACACAAATCGAACAACATGATAACGCCACTGGAGAGATTTGCCCCTCACCATGGTTTCAATATAGGACAGATCAAAAGGTTCGGTTGTTTGGCATATATTAAAGTCCAAAGAAAGACGGGCCCCAAATTTGGGTGTGAAGGAAGGAGAGTTGTCCTAGTGGGATACACTCCCACTGGGTATCAATTTCTGAAGCCGGAAGAAGGAAGATACTATGAGAGTAGAGATGCCAGGTTCAATAAAAAATTGGTATACGGAGACAAATACGCTAAAACAGACATTGAGGGATTACCACTAATACAAGAAAAACTGGATAACAATAAATGGTTTGTAGAATTCGAGAAAGGCGAGAAACAAGGGGAGAAGTCAGAATCATTGAAGCCGGAGGGAGAGAACCAACCAAGGAGAGGCAGACCCAGGAAAAGAAAACGGGATGAAGGAGAGAAAGAACCTGAAAGTTCATCAGAAAGTAAGACCATAAATGATGCAGGCCTTTCGAGCTTGCAAACAGGTGAGAATTTGAAAACCAATGCGTTTTTCACGTGGACGCAAGAAGACAACTTAGGAACCAGTGCAATAATACAGAATGATGAAATATACCATGCTCTGCTAACTGAAATAAACAGTGATCCCACTAACTATAAAGAGGCCATGACGACAAAGGAAAGAGAACACTGGCAACAGGCAGTAAATGAAGAACTGGGATTAATGGAAAGAAACAGGGTCTGGAGGCTGACAGATAGACCAGAGAGATTAAAGGATGGTCGAAAAGCAACGATAATAGATTCGAAATGGGTTTTCAAACTAAAGCACAGCGCAGATGGAAAGACAAAATACAAGGCGAGATTAGTCATAAGAGGCTTCAAGGACAGAAACTTTTATGAACTAAAAGAAACCTACGCCCCGGTATCCAGATTGCCTTTGGTCCGTGCGGTACTAGCAATAATAAACAAATATGATTTGAACACTTGTCAATTGGACGTGTAAACAGCATTTCTAAATGGTGTCATAGACGAGGAAATATATATGGAGATACCAGAGGGAACAACCCATACGGAAAGGGAAAGGAGAGAAAAGGTGTGCAAAGTAGAACGAGCCCTGTATGGATTGAAAATAAGTCCCAAACGCTGGAATGTAAAATTCACTGAGGTAGCACTAAAGCTAGGATTGAAAAATACGGATTTAGAACCTTGCCTGTTTACTTGGAGAGAAGGACATAGGTTTCTGATCCTGCTTCTCTATGTTGATGACATACTGATGGCGAGTAATGATAACAAGAAGCTTGACAAAGTGAAATTCCAACTCAATGCTGAATTCGAAATGACGAGTCTGGGTGAGCCAAGGGAATTTCTGGGAATTACGATCAGGCGAGATAGAAAGGAGAGAGTAATAGAGCTGAGCCAGGAAAATTATATAAATAAAATCCTAAAGAGATTCGGATGCGAAGACGCGCATCCTCAGAGAACTCCAATGATTACAAATCAGGTGGCTCATAGAGCAAGGCGAGCAAGAGAAACAGATACCGGTGAGTCAGTGGCAAAAACCGTAAAAACAAAAATTAACGTTCCATTTAGAGAAGCAGTCGGCAGTCTACTTTATCTGGCCGGTGCGACAAGACCAGATATCTCCGATGCAGTCAACATCTTGAGCAGGCACCAAATCGAGCCGACTGAGGAGGATTGGACAATGGCAAAACGAGTGTTCAGATACCTAAGTGGAACTAGAAACTTAAAAATGAGATACCTTGGGAAAGCAAACGGAATAGAAGGGGCTATACAGATGCGAGCTTTGCCGACTGCAAAGGATCCAAAACAACGTGCGGTTATGTGATTAAATTGTATGGAGATGCGATAGCCTGGCGAACTCAAAAACAATCGCATGTGTCATTGTCCACGTGTGAAGCGGAGTACGTGGCTATGAGCGAAGGCAGTAAGGAAATGTTGTCCACTTATAATTCTCTAAAGCAAATTCTGGTGGAACCACTTCTACCCATGACCGTGGTGCGACAATCGAGCGGCGAATATTTCGGTGGAAATAAATGGTGGAAATAAGTTGAGGCACTTAGTGGAAATAAAACAGCACCATATTAAAGAATGCGTGAACAAGGGTATCATGACGGTTAAGTGGGTTAAGTCTAAAGAACAAATAGCGGACATATTCACGAAACCCCTTTCTTTCAGCACACACAAGAATCTATTAGGTGAGATAATGAACAGTATTCTTTAAATCTAAATATGGCGTTGATTTTCAGGGACTAACTGAATGGCGAGAGGTGAGCAAGTGGCAGGTGAGAATCGAGGACGGCGAGCAACAAAAAGGAGAGATAAGACTGACAAACAATAAAAGGAGAGATAAGGCTGATGAGCAACGAAACCAAAGAAGGCGCAACCGAAGGAGGCGAGAGGCGAGACGCAATTGGGAGGGAGTGTTAGAGTGCCGGAAAATTGCATCCTATCTAGTTGCCTCTCTAGGTTACCATCGAGTAGTTCAAGATACAGAACACGCGGCGCTGAGGAGAGAAACTTTCTATTCATTATAAGTCTTGTCTTAGTAAGAGAAACACGTGCGTTAATAAAGAAATATATATCGATACATACACCTAATAAAACAACGTTTTATTATTTACAAAGCCTGCCAGATCATAAAACTAGCACCTATTCATTATTCATTATTTATTTATTCATTCACTCATTCATTTATTCATTTATTTATTCATTTATTCTTTACTCATTATTTATTCATTATTTATCGTTGCATATTTGGGGCATTCGAAGCGCTATGCTTGTCATGAGCGTGTGTGTGTGTGTGTAAAGTATGTATGGGACAGGTCATCGAGGATTGCAGCCTACCAAGATGTGGCACAGTCAACCGGGAAAAGCACTCGCCCCGGGCCCTGGCTGTGCTGAAGAGCACGCCCTGTTAAAACAGGTGAAAACATGGCGCGACCACCCGCTGAACAGGAGCTCCGGTTCCTGGTCGTGGCCGAAGAAAGATGGCCTGTCCTCGTGGAAGGTCAGGTGGGCGTGATGACTGCAAGGATAAGCCACATCATCATTATCAACCAACCATGGTGGACGAAGATGAACACGTCCAACTGTGGAGATACGATGTCCCAGTTCCTGGCCGTGTTGAAGAGCAAGCCCTGTTAAAACAGGTGAACACATGGCGCGATCACCCGTTGAGCAGGAGCTCCGGTTCCTGGTCGTGGCCGAAGCGGAACCCCTGTCCTGGCAATAGTGCTAGGCAGGCGAAGAGGTGGCGCGGTCACGCCGGGAAGATGTCCCCCCGGTGCCGATCGTTGCTGAAGAAAAATGGCCTGTCCTCGTGGAAGGTCAGGTGGGCGTGATGACATCTAGGATAAGCCACATCATCATTATCAACCAACCATGGTGGACGAAGATGGACACAGTCAGCCGTGGAGATACGATGTCCCGGTTCCTGGCCGTGTCGAAGAGCAAGCTCCTGCCCTGGCAGGTGAACACATGGCGCGACAACCCGGAATGGGCTTACTTCGGTTCCTGGTCGTGGCCGAAGAAAAATCCTGTGCCTTACCGTACAGGTTGAAAATGTCCTACCGCTGGATCGGAGGTGCAACGGCGTGGATCCGCAGATGCCCCATGTGCCTAGCGCATGGCGTTTTTGCGGGCGGCCGCAATAACGCGAAATGCGTTGATGTGCCGAAGCGTCGTTGTGGCTATACGCTGGTATTACTTTATGAATTCTAACGAGTGAAAAGGTGCCGGCGGCCCACGTTTGGGGAGAGGTTTTAGTGGGTAGTATGTCCAGCCTCGGGAGTGCCCACTCTGGGCTGCCCGTCTATGTCGCCCCTTCAGGGCTGTGGCCTACTCTTGGGCTAAACTTAACCCTTAAGGGTTGGGTTGCCAGGTTGCCCCCTTCTGGCGTTGCCTCTTTGGGTTTGGCCTCACCTCACGGGCGCCAGGCTGCCCCTTCAGGGCGGACATGAGTACCACACCGCCCGGGTCCCCTCTAGCCGAATAGACGAAAAGGGGAACGAACCCGCGAGTGCGCAAACGCATTTCCTCTTCCAACTGAACAAAAAAAAAAAAAAAAAAGGTTTCAGGGGGACCCACGGACCTGGCCAAGTGAACTAGCTGGGCGGGGAGGTGATACCCCGACGTGGCGCGTCCCAAGGTGGCGGATAGGGGAATGCTCGCCATGCACTTTTCGGAGTGCATGCAGGGTAGGAGTGAAATAAAATAGCGCCCGCGGACCAAACACCAAGGGAAGGAAAACCCATCAAAACCTCCCCTGAGACTGGGGGATAGAATACAGTCACGGTAACCCCTGCCTGTCGTACAAGGCGGCTGAAAGGGGGACGTTTGCTGCTGTCGAAGTAGCCTCGCAGATGACCCGGGGCGATGCCGGTGGGATCTACGGATCCTGGCAGAGCCTCCCTTGCCGGTAAGGCCTGGGTCAGAGAGGCGAAAAGGTGGCTGCAGCGTCGTTCAGTTCTCCAGGGGCCAGGCTGCGTGGCGGTCGGGTGCGGGTAGCGAACCCGGAGTGCCCAAGCAATTACACCGTAACCCAGTGGTCACGTTTCGCTGGAACGGGGGGCTTGCCTTCATTGGAGGGGCCGGAGTTTCCCCGGCGGTCTCTGATGCCCCCGCATCCAGAGAGAGTGAGGTGGACTTGGACTCGGACGAGTCACTCTCCTCGGCAGTATCTCTGGAGGCACGGCGCACGAGCAAGAGGGGTCGCCCGCCGACCACGGACCAGTACGTGTGACTCGCGGCGGCTAAGCAGAGAGTCCTGGATGTCCAGCGACGGGAACTTGACCTGCTGGAGGAGAGGAGGGTGCTCGACCCTAACGAGGACCCTATAGAACCGAGTCGGGGTAGCAGGTCCCTCCCGGACCCTGAGGACCTGGCGGAGGAAGTCAAGTCCCAGCGTCTGCATTAAGGATGGAGTCTTCCCAGAACAGTGGAAGACGGGGCGGCTAGTCCTCAGCCGGAAGGATGGGCGACCCGCCGTCAGTCCCTCGGCCTACCGGCCCATCGTGCTGTTGGACGAGGTGGGGAAGTTGTTCGAGCGAATTCTGGTATCCCGCCTCGTCCAGCACCTGTCCCAGGAGGGTTTCGGCTTGGCCGAGTCGCAATATGGCTTCAGGCGGGGGCGCAGCACTATCGACGCAATCCAGTCGATGCGCTCCCGCTACGACTCGGCCCCGTCGCGGGGCAGGATGGCGTTAGGCGTTAGTCTACACATCGTCAACGCCTTCAACACCCTGCCTCACGGGACGATAAGGAGGGCGCTGATACGCCACAAGGCGCCCCCCTACATGAGGAGGATCGTCGGCGGATACCTGCGGGACAGGATGATTGTGTACAGGGGCCGGGATGGCCAGATGCACGAGAGGGACGTGGACTGTGGCGTATCCCAGGGTTCTGTGAAAGGTACCACACTTTGGGACCTGGGGTACGACCCGGTCTTGCGGGTCGAGCTCCCGACCAGTGTGGGCCTCACGTGCTTCGCAGATGATACGCACGTGTTGGCCGTCGGTCAGGGGTGGAAAAGGACTAGCCGCCGCGCCGAGATTGGCGTCGCTGCCGCTGCCGCGTGGATCCAGCGGCTGGGGCTTCAGCTAGCTCCCCACAAAACCGCGGCGATGTGGTTTCACTCGCCTCGGCGTGGGGTTGCGCCACCGCCCCAGTCGCTGGTCCATGTGAGTGGAGTCGACGTCCAGGTGGGGAAGGGCCACAGGTACTTGGGCCTCCACCTGGACAGCCACTGGCGCTTCGAGGAGCACTTCGGTCGTCTGGCCCCTAGACTAGACAGGGCACGCAACCCGCTTGCCCGTCTACTACCCAATATCGGGGGGCCCAACGAGAAGGTTTGCCGTCTCTACGTGTGGGTCGTGCGGACCATGGCCCTCTATGGTGCGCCCATATGGGCGAACGCCCTGATGGGTTCCCGGCGCAGCCAGCAACTGCTGCGCCGGGCTGAGAGGAGCGTAGCCATCAGGGTAATCAGAGGTTACCGCACCTTTCCGCTACGAAGCGCCGATGACCCTAGCGGGGGTTGTCCCCTTCAAGTTCCAGGCGGAGGGTGACGCCAATGTTTCTGGCGTTTGCGTGCCCTTCGTCTGGACGGGATCCCGCCAGAAGAGATGACAGAAGCTGTTGCTAGGATAAGGCGCCAGGCCCGGCAGAGAGCCCTGGGTCGGGGGTGACGCGAGCTCGTCGAGAGCGGCGCCACCGCCCAGCGCGTGGCCGGAGCAGTCCTTCCAGTGCTCAAGAAACGGAGGGACCGCGGCCACGGAAGGCTCACGTTTAGGACCACACAGGTGCTCACCGGACACGGTTGTTTCGGTGAGTTCCTGCACTGGATCCGGGCGGAAGGGACTGCAGCATGCCATCACTGCGGGGCGTGGCGGGACACCGCGCAACATACCCTGGAGCACTGTCCAGCGTTTGCGCGGGCCCGTCACGCCCTGCGGTGCGAAGTTGGTGGTGATCTCTTGCCGGCGGCACTTGTCAAAGAGATGCTCGCCGGTGAGAATCAGTGGAGGGCGGTGACCGATTACTGCGAGACGGTCATCGCCCTGAAGGAGGAAGGTCGGTTCTGTCTCGACCCCATCCGCAGAAGAAGGAGGGGGCGTCATCGGGGGAGACCCCCTGACGGCGTCACCGGAGGGAGATGGGGCGCTGGGCCGTGAAGATTTTACATACCAGGTCCACCGCCCCCAACGCGGAGAAGAGGATGGGGGGAGCACCCTCTCCCCCTGAAGAGGAGTTCTGTGGGGGGAAACCAGTCACCCACCGGAAGAGGAGCACCGGGGAGGGGCGAAAGCCCCCCCGACACCGATCGCGCGTCCCCGCGAAACTTATGCGGGGCCACAGGGCCGCAGGGGGCCGGGGCTGGGGCCTCGGTGCATTTGCATGCTCCTTGCACGCGGCCCGAGGAGTGCCGTCATCGGGTGTGGCCCCCGATGGGGGCGGAGTTTGGCACGTAGGGGGAGGGCCAAAGCTAGACCCTCCCCCGAGCAAGGCGGCGTCAACGCGCCATGGGTGTTTGGGTCCCGGTGTTGTTCGTCAGAGGTCCCGGGGCCCTCCCAAACACACAGCGTAGGCCACCGTGGGGGTTTTAGCCGGTAAAAATCCGGCACTACCCTCGGCTCCTCCCCAGGAGGGCTGGGGGAGTCTTCCGAAGATTTCCCCCACGTAAAGAAAAAAAAAAGGTTTCAGGGGGAATCCATTGTGGATCTGGGCTGGGCGTCCCCTGTGGCCGGGCGCATGGTGCAAAATTGGAGGGTGGCGGCGAGGGAGACGCTGAGTGATCATCTATACATCATCTTCAGCTACTCCCTCCCCGCCGCACCCAGGCCGGCACGCAGCCCGCCACTGCGGCGCTGGGTGCTGAAGAGGCTGGACAAGGACATGCTGATGGCCGCAGTCCTTGCCGGGCCGGTCGCGCACGTTGAGGGGGAGGCCAAGTGGTTCCGGGAGGTGATGACCGCAATATGCGACACCGCCATGCCCCGGTCCCCGCGCCTGCCCCCCAGGAGGGCGGTGTACTGGTGGTCGGGCGACATTGCGGATCTCCGATCCGAGTGTCGGCACGCCCGGCGCCAGTGGCAGCGCGCCCGAAGGGCTCGAGTCTGCGACACGGCGAGGGAGGATCTGCTGAGGGGCACATACCAGGTCTTCGTGGTAGCCCTGAGGAAGGCCATCAGGGAAGCGAAATCCCGGGCGTGGGAGGATCTCCGGGGCTCTCTGGACGAGGACCCGTGGGGGCGCCCTTACGGGATGGCCATGGGCAAGCTCCGCGCACGGGCGCCCCCGGTCTCGGAGAGCCTAGACCCCCAGCTGCTGACGCGGGTAATAGACACCCTTTTCCCCCGTTCCGGGGGAACGTCGCACCCGCGCCACCAGCAAGGGCCGGCGGAGCCCGTCGCCTGGCCCGCCGACCTGGGGGTCACAGAGGAGGAGCTGGACGATGCCGTCAGAAGGCTCGGGGCCAAGAACACCGCCCCAGGCTTGGACGGCGTCCCCGGCCGCGCCTGTGTTATCGCGTCCGGCGTACTAGGTCCGAGGCTGTGTCGCCTCTTCAGCGCCGCTTTGGAGCAGGGGGTGTCCCCTCGATTTGGAAGGAAGGGAGGCTGGTCCTCCTCCGAAAGGACGGACGGCCCGCAGATTCTCCCTCTGCGTACCTGCCCATTGTGCTGTTGGACGCGGTGGGAAAGCTCTTCGAACGTGTCATCGCAAACCGCCTCGTCCACCACCTGTCGAGCGTTGGCTCCGATCTGGCCGACATCCAGTTCGGGTTTCGCGAGGGTTGAAGCACCATCGACGCTATCCAGCGGCTGCGCACCCTCGCCGAGTCGGCCACGTCCCGAGGTGGGCTAGCGCTGGGCGTCTCCTTGGACGTTACAAACGCGTTCAACACCCTGCCGCTAGAGCGCTGGTTTACCACAACGTCCCCCCGTATCTGCAGAGGATCATCGGGGCTTTCCTGGATGGCAGGTGGATACTGTACACGGGCCGGGACGGTACACTGCAGTGGAGAGAGGTCGACTGCGGAGTGCTCCAGGGGTCCAAACTTGGCCCCCCTTATGGAACGTGGGGTAAAACGCGATGGGGCAGGTGAACCTCCCGCCCGGGGTGTGGGCCACGGTATTCGCAGATGACTACTACCTGCTGGCCACCGGGCGGGACTGGTTGAGCACCTGCCGTCGTGCCGAGGTGGGGGTCGCCATCGTGGGAAGAGCGATCCGGGGGTGGGTCTGGCGCTGGTTCCTCACAAGACCGAGGCCATGTGGTTCTTTGAGTCTCGGCGTGGAGTAGCCCCTCCGGCCCAGCTCTGGCTCGAGGTCGACGGGTGCCGGATCGTGATCGGCCGGGGTCTTCGATACCTCGGCCTCTATCTCGACAGCCACTGGCGGTTCGATGTTCACTTCGACCGCCTGGCTCCCCGATTGGAACAGGTGGCGACCAATCTTGGCCGCCTGTTGCCCAACCTCGGGGGGCCGGGCGTGAGTATTCGCCGCCTATACGTGGGAATCGTCCGTTCCATAGTCCTATACGGGGCTCCGATATGGGCCGGCGATCTGGCGGTCAGCAGGCACAGCTGCACTCTGCTGCGGCGAGTGGAGCGCCGGCTGGCCATCAGGATCGTGCGGGGTTACTGCGCGATCCCCTACGAGGGGGCGATTGTCCTGGCGGGTCTCATCCCACTCCGGTACCAGGCGGAGGTCGAATCCAGTACATACTGGTATTCGCGAGCCCTCCGCCAGGACGAGGAAGACCCGCCGGGGCCGGCGATCGAGGAACACCGGAGCCAGGCCCGACTGGTCGCGGCAGAAAGGTGGCAGAGATCCCTAGCAGAGCGGGCTGCCGCCGGAAGCCGCGCCGTCGGGGCGGTCCTGCCGATGATATCGGTGTGGCGGGACCGCGGCCACGGCGGCCTGTCGTTCCACGTCATGCAGATGCTCTCCGGACACGGGGTGCTCGGGGAGTTCTTGTGCCGGAGAAACAGGGAATGGACCTCCCACTGTTGGCTCTGCGGGGCGGTGCGTGACACCGCACAACACACGCTGGCGGAGTGCCCGGTGTTTGCGGTGGCCCGCCACGCCCTGACGGCGGAAGTAGGGGAGGATCTCTCGCCGGCAGGCGTCGTGAGACAGATGCTTGCCGTCGAGACAGAATGGAGGGCCGTGACCACCTTCTGCGAGGAGGTAATGGCCCTCAAGGAGAGGTCCGAGCGGGATCGTGAAAGGTACGATCCCGCTCGGTGAGGTCGCGGACGTGGGACGACGTCGACAGGATCCGCCGCCGTAAGGGGCGCGGGGGGGGCGATGGCGGCTTTCGCTGTTTGCCCCCCCGGCGCGACGGATGCGGGACGGGGTAGTGTAGCGGGAGGGCCCGTGTGCCCTCCCGCCTCCTGGGGAGATTTTAAGGGGGGTGTTTCTTGTGGGGGTGGGAGGGGTCGCGGTATACCCTCCCGCCCCGGACGAAATGAGCCCGGTCCCCGGTCGGACTCGGGGGCGTGCGGGCGGGGAACCCGTTGTCAATCGGGGGCCCCTCTCCGTCCGCCTCGGGGGGGCCGGGTGACTCCGGGCGGAGAGTGGCGATTTCCCTCCCACGTTGGGAGTGGCGCTGGCCCCCGCAGGAGGGTTCAGCGGAGCCCAGGGAGGCCCCTGGAGGGTGGCCGGCCACGGCTCACCGCAGCCCACAGGGGGACGACTCGGCGGGCCGCAGCCGCCTTGTCTGGGCGCCATTGCACGCGGACCTGGGGTGTAGCCAGCACCGGAAGCCGGCGGAGCGAAGTGCTGCGCCTGATCTTCCTCGCGGGCGGGCGGGGGTCGCTCCTCCCCGTAGCCTTTGAGGAGATCGAGGCGCGGGGACTGCAGGCGGTACGGGCTGGGGTCCCGGCCGCCATTGCACGCAGTTCCCCCGCGATGGAACCAGGTGTCGCACCCGGTGCCGGCTGGGGGAGTTGTTACATCCCCGGTGAGGTGCGCCTTCAGCGCACGGCGGGGGAGGCTTCGGAGTTATAGTAATCAGGTCCCGGAGCCTCTGCCATACGCCAGAGGAGGTCGCCGTGGGGTTTTAGTCAGTAGGAATCTGACACTCCCCCGCTGCCCTCCCCAAGGGGCACGGGGGGTCTTATGCAAGATTTCCCCACGAAAAAAAAAAAATAAAAAAAAGGTAAGGCTAGGTTAGTGTTGGCGAAATTCTCCAATTCTACGCCGAACGGCGAAGTTGGCAACGAAAATACTTCGTTGGTGCGTCGTTACCGATAGCGGCAGCACCTCTCGGGCCCACTTTGTCCACGCGGTCCACTCTCCACGCGGAACCGGCACGATCGACGCCATGATCGATTCTTGTTCTTCTTGTACGATCGTCCGACGCGAGAACACGTGCGTTTCTGTCCACGCATTGTACAAGTTCGGTTACGTACTTTTCCGCCCACGCGACGCATATTGTTTCTGTCCACGCTTTACGGTGAAACGATATTCTGTCCACGCGTGTGCTTTGTAATTAAGATTAGTGTAAATATCTTTGTATGTAAATAGTTGTACAGACGCTGACCACGCATTTCTCTATAACTTGTGTAAATACCATTCCCTTTATTTCTGTGTTAAAATATCCATTATTGTGATCGTTACGCAGGCGTGTTACTTCCTGACCATTCTGACCACGCAAAACGCAAACAGTTAGGTTAGGTTGGAGTCTCGTGCTGGCTGCCGAGCTGGTCGGACGTGTCGTTCGAGGGTCCCGTGGCCTGCCAAGCATCTGGCGCTGCGGGGTTACATCGTTCTTTGTTTCCTTGATTTTTCTTGATTTTCTACAACTTCTTCGGTTTTTCTTCGGTTTTGCAACATCAGTAATTCCTACGATTTCGCGACCTCTGCGGCCCTTGCTGTGCTTCGCGGCGCCTCACGTCTATGTGGATACTAAGTGCTAGGTTATCTTCTTTGGTGCATGTGTGTGCGCGTTCTTTTTGTGTCTCCCCGTAATCTGTGCGGTTCTATAAGTGTTACGGAAGTGTACCAGTGATACGAGCTCACTTCACTAATGTTTTACTGCAAGCGTGCTTTGCGGTTTTATTTCGTGGCTGCGACGTACATTCATCGAGGACCTCGAGTGTTATGGGCATTGCTGATGCAGCCTCCTTATCTTGGCGACTGGTCCACCCTGATCTGCCTCACCAAATCTAAATTGACATCTACCCAACCCGACTCACGAGATGAGAACTGTGACATGAGGTTTTGAGAGAACCAAAGTAAGGTTACGTGCACTGCTGCCATTGTTGATGCTGCCTTTTATCTGGACAGCTAATCAACCCTGATTTGGCATATCAATCAAGTTTGACACCTTCTCAGCCTGTCTTACGAAGGGGCAACTGCAACACACATTGCGAGCCGCCCACGGTTGTCATAATGGTATGTCACTCCCGCACAAATAACCGAAGGAACGGTACGTTTGAACCAGGAGATTTTAATTTCAATCCCAGCCTCAACCCTAGGCTCAATTTCAGCTTCATACATTATAAACTAATCAAACGCAAACACAATTGCATAACCTAATTCAAACATAGTTTGCTCTCTGTTAATTACAAACCGGCGATGGCTTCTGGAAGCTGTCGTCTGCTCACCAAGTATCGGGCTCTCTGTCAGCAATATGCAAACGATTGTGCTAAACCCTCATGTAACCAAGTATAGCCTAAGTCTATGAATGCTTCTTTCATATCTCTTATATCTCCTGTGGCACTATGGCTCGTCTGTCCGACCAACTAGCAAAGTAGAGAACTGTATTAATTGAATTGAACACCCTTTGGAGGCGGGGATTGTAGAACCCGTCCCCAGCTTCCTTGGCCCGACGTCGTTAAAAATGAAGCAAAAGGGGTCGCGCGCGAAGTCCTTATTATAACGGCGGGTTTCACGTGCATGGGCGCGACTTGGCCACACTTCTTGGACGTTGACTGATGGCTGATCCACTGACCTGTTTTTATCATCACCCGCAAGCGGGCGGCGGAATTCGCTCGTCGCTCGTCCGCATGTTTCTCCCATCTCTCGATGAGGCGCTTCGCCTCCAACGAGTGGCTCACGCGCTTCGGGTGATCTCTGACCTGCTGAAGTCTCAATTATACTCTAACTTCAATTGTGCAACTGCTTGGGCAAGCAGCTAGGGAAATAACCAACTGCGATTACCGGCTCATCAACGGTTGAATCCATCCAATCTTAAATCTAATTTCTAGCTCACATATGTACCTAAAACCAGAGTACGAAACCTCTCATAACTCTAATGTAACCTTTCACTCTGCGAACATCGTTTCTAGCATTCTGCTGATCCTAAATCCTGAAATAGTGATCAGCAGCCTATTTTGTGAACTTACATTTATGGCCCCTTAGCTTCAACTCCCACGTTAATACAAAACTCAATTTACGAATCCCTCTCAACTTCTAATCACTAGTATAGATTCATAATTATGAATTATGAATTATCAACGCTAGCTCCCTGTTGTCCTTAATTTGGAAATGTTGAACTATAACATACTCTTCTATGCAAACTACATTCTATCAACCTAAATATAATTGCATTTCCTGCGCTGCACGACTGTCAATCGGCAACCTCAACTTCCAGGCTCATCTCGTTCGTGTCCTGGTTCTTTGCTGGGCTATGATTTGAAATATGGAATTGAATTTCCCCTGGAGGCGGGGGGTACAGATTACGTCTCCAGCCTTCCTGGCTTGTCGTAAAAGGCGACTAAAAAGGGACCTCGCGCGGAGTCTCTCCAGATTGGCGCCTTCAGGCCGTCGTACACGGACGCGGCTCGCTTGCAGCTCTTCTTACATCGGCCGATGGTCGTCTCATCGACTTAGTTCTGGACATTACGTGCGAGTGGGCGACTTAATACGCTCATCGCCCGCCGGTGCGCGCCTTTCACCCGCTTGACGAGACGCTTAAAACTTCTAGCTATCACGCCTAATTTTAAATCCAATCATGAAATCTCAACTCTAATACATGCTTCATTGTTCGAATACCTACCTATCTCCCTGGCAACGCTTAATTTTGAGAAAGATTCGCATCAATTGCCTTCGCGGGACTGTATTAATTGCCTCTTAATTTTATTCTTATGATAAGTTAATTCAAATCTACGACTGTTCTCAATTCTCAATCATAATACTAACATAGTCCTTCAACTACGAATCATTGACCCTGGTTCCTTGTCAAGTTTAGAATTTTTGACTATTTCAAGATTGCGTTTCATCAATTTAATCATAATTGCATTTTGCACAGCATGATTTTCAATTGATGACCTCGAGTTTCAGGCGTATTAAGCTCGCGTCTCGACCCTCTCCCGGACTCCGATCCGCGGTTGATTTTCCTTACCGTACTCCCCGTGTGGGCCCTTCCCAACTGCTATTTGCCAAAGGTGACGGAACTCGTTAACCCGGCTTCGGACTGCCTGGCCTGCATACTGCACCCATTAAATTTTTAAGTCGGATTTTGCATGGCTTCGCAAGCTGCCCGTGCGGAAGTGCTCCTTCGCGGCTCCCCTCCCTCCCTGCTCTCGCTCAGCGTGGCCTCACGAGTACGACTTCGCCTCAATTTTCCAGACACGCGAATAATATACTTGACATCGATTGTGCCGGTAATGATCAACAAATGAGTGAACCCTACCTTCGAACTTCTGTGTATGTGCCCTATTTTATGACACGAGTACAGCATTCCTATTACTGGATTGGGTAAACACAAACATTAAGTTATGATCAAGCAATAATGCCTGCATGGCGTCCATTTATTAATAACATTCTACGTAACTCCTTACCTTCCCTTACAAATGTTTTCTTGACACAAATTCACAGATAAACTCGCAGATACAATAATGCACATACTAAACTCACATACTTAACTCACATATTCGCAAACATAATTTGGTGGTCGGGTTGAGTACGTGCGTGCGTTTGGCTTGCCCTCACTAATGCCATTAATTTCGCCGGTCTGGCCTCACCGGCGCCCGCGGCCACCCCTCGCCCGGGATCCGCGTGGGCCGCGGGAGTGACCGGAGCCGCGCCGGCGGACTCGATGAGGCACCATTAACCCTGCGCGTTCTCTTGCTCTCTCCACACCCTCCTTTTTGGTCATCACCTCGGTTACAAACGATATAAGAGAGCGTCGCCTTCCTTTATCCAGAAGACAGCTTGCAAACGACTCTGGAGTCAGCTCCCCTACCACCAGGTATAGAAGTCTTCGTTGCACTGCCCAACGATCACACACAAACACTGTGTGGTACGCATCATCGTCCACTGGAGGATCGCAAAACCAGTAGCTCGGGGACGGACTTCTTCCTATCCGATGGAGATAATGAGCAAACCATCCGTGACCTGTCATCACCTGCGCCAGATTATAGGTTAGGGAACGTGCTCCATTGCTCTTCACCCACGCCTCGATGTTGGGAATCAGCCTGCGAGTCCAGGCGCCGCTCTCCGAGGTTGTCCATCGAGTTTGCCAGCGATCAAAGGTGTCATATTCCACCACCTGCGGCAGATTCACGCGCTCTTCCGGGTCCTCCGCCTCCTCGTACCCATACAAAGCGGCCCTGGCCCTTATTAACAACTCCCACGGCATGCAACCTGACAGCGC
This sequence comes from Osmia bicornis bicornis, assembly GCF_907164935.1. Taxonomy (NCBI): domain Eukaryota; kingdom Metazoa; phylum Arthropoda; class Insecta; order Hymenoptera; family Megachilidae; genus Osmia; species Osmia bicornis. The sequence goes on from NW_025791366.1 coordinate 21,429, forward strand.
GCACAATGCCACTGATGAAACGGTACGATACGCTCGTGTCACGCGCAGTAACCCCAACCGCTGTGTCGATGTCAATCGCTGTCTCACACATCCGTACTCCACCGCCTCGCTCCATACCGGAGACGCTTACAAAACTATAGATTCTAGCACCCGGTAATACCGCAAACGCGGTTTCGGACCGCATCCTCGTGGATTTGGTAGCAGCCACGAGAGGTGCTGCGCTACTTTCACTGCCTTCTCACATACCCGGCTCATTTGACTATGAAAGAGTCTGCTATTACTGAACATCACACCAAGGTACCTAATCGAGCGCGATGTCCTGATTATCGCGGCCTCGTACGATAGTAGAAGTCCGTCGCGTACGCGCCGCCCAGTTAAGATCACTGCTTCAGTTTTCTCTTTCGCGAGAACCAGTCTCTCTCTCCCGTACCACGCCCCCACCACACGTAAGGCATATTCTGCCAGCTCGCGCACTCTGTCTAATGATCGAGCTACTATAAGCAGCGCCATATCATCCGCGAAACCACGGTTGTGACGCCTGGTGGCAGCAGCACCTCCAGCAGCCCGTCGTACGATAGGTTCCACAACAGTGGTCCCAACACTGATCCTTGTGGCACCCCACCAAATACAGCTGCTTCCATCCACTCACCGCTTGGCGTCCGGGTTCCCACTCTTCGCTCGCTTAAATAGCTACGTAACATGTCCATTATTATCGTCGGAAACCCACGGCGCTCGGCTGCAGCCAGGATGCGGTCCCAACGCACTGTATTAAATGCATTTTTCACATCCAGGGTAATTAGCAGACAGTGATTTCGCCCTCTGCGCGCACGATCCCACTCCGACATGACCACATTCATCGCCTTATGAGTTGATCTGCCCTCCGTGAACCCAAATTGACGCACCGACAGCCCTCCAGACAGGCGAATCGCTTCTAGCATTAACACACGCAAAGCATATTCGAAACACTTCCCCATGTCTGACAGCATGCAAAATGGTCGAAGGTCGGAAAGAGAATTACAGGCTTTCCCGGCCTTCGGTATTAAAGCCAGACGCCCTACTTTCCAAGCCCTTGGAAAGTATCCTAGCCTCAGACAGGAATTGAAAAGGGCACAACCCCAGCCGGATGCAGTGTTACGCAGAACGTGAACGGCCTCGCCAGGGATTTCATCTGGACCCGGAGCTTTTCCTTTCTTCAACATCCCCATTGCGTACCTCACATCTTCGTTCGTGAACACTTCCCCCTGGCGCGAGGTGCCCTCCCCTGGGCTTCAGCATCTCTTTCTCGTGTTAGGAGGAACAGCGTTTGACCCTGCGGCTACCCCCGCGGTCTCGCGTGCGTTGGATGCCGACGACGTTAACGCTCCTCCCTTACGGGGCCAGATCAATGAAGCCTGCGCTGCTTCTTCTCCTCTTGCTTCGTCTTCCTCCTCTTCTTCTGCTGCACTACTCCTTGGGATGGCAGCCTCATCTTGTCGCTCCTGCTCCACCACGAAAAGCGCGGACACCGTTGCGTGGAACTCCTCTCGGTTGAGGCGAATCAGGGGCGACTTCCCCTTCAGACGATTCATGACCGCCTTGTAGGGTTTCCCCCACGGATCTTCTTCGATAGTCGAGACCATCTCACTCCACGATGCCTCTTTAGCTCGACGCAATGCCAAGGATAAGGCACGTCGGCTTTCCAGCATCTCCATGCGATACGGGTGCGCCTGCTGTCGTGCTGCCGTCGGGCTCCGGCGAGTCACCTTCTGCCAGCAGTGGCGGAGACGCTTTACTTGGAACCAAAGATCTGCTATCTCCTGGCTCCACCATGGTACATTTTGAATTTTCCTCCTCTTGCGAGTCGGCAATGGTGGACGGGTTGACTGAAAGAGCGTCTCTAACTCCTCAATCACTTCATCAATTTTGGCCACGGTGCACAGCGGCGGTAGCGCGGACTGTTCCGATGGACCGGCTGCTGCAGCTCCTCTCTCTTGACTACGTTGAACTGTTGGATCCAGGGATCCTGGCCTCGGTAACTGGCCGCTCACTATTTCCCTCCACGCCTCCATGTCCGGGCGACCTAGTCTCGCCTCCCAAAGAGAATCCTCGGGCGAACCAATAGCTCTGGTCTCGCTTTAAATCGATGAATAAGATAGCGGTGATCCGACCCCGAATAGCGCGTGCACACTGTGGACCTAGATATTCGACCGTGGAGGCTGCGGCTACACGCAAGGGCATCGATTCGAGAACCCACGCCACCACGCTCGAATGACGAGCCTCCTTGACTTGCCACGGGCATCAGCCCTGCTTGCTCGATCAAATTCATCATACGGTGACCACGTGAATCCACGCGATCTGATCCCTAATGCGGAGAGCGGGCATTGAAATCCCCGGCGATTATAATCGGGTTCCTAACACTTGACAGACATGTCGCGAGACCCCGTAATTGATCTTCAAAGCTTTCTATAGTCAGTGATGGTGAGAAGTAACAACTCACTATCACAAACTCGCGAGTCTCCAATGCCACGCATCCGTCTGTCTCAAACACCTTTCTAGTCACCCCCATGTCGCAGCTAGTACGATTCGTATACCACACGCAGGCTGAGCTGCTCCTGTCCTGATGCCAATTCGGATGAGGATTAAACGGCTCACTGATGACGACTATATCCGCGCGAAACTCGTTCACGGCCTGCCACAAGAGATCCTGTGCCGCGCGGCATCTGTTTAAATTGATCTGCAGTACGCTGAACGCAGACATGTTTTCCTCTTCTCTTTCTTCTTCGGCTCGGAGATTTAGCAGCACAGTAACGTAGCTATCGGAACAAAAGGAAACGTGCACTTTTAAGTACAAGGATCTACATTTAAGTCGAACTGAACTGACATGGCAGTGATCAACACCTACTGCGACTTGTAACGGCAATGACAACCCCGGTTATGACCCTCACGGTACAAGGATCCTAAACCACAGCAAACAATCAGTAACATGGGTTCGGAAAGCGAAGCAAATGACTTATGATCTATAACTTAAATCTGAATCAAAATGGGGAAAAGAAAGGAAGGGAAAGAGAATAAGAGAAAGGAAGGAAAAAGGGAAGTGAAAAAAAACAAGGGGTGAAAGAGGGGGAGAAAAGGGAACAACTGTAGCACGGAAGGGATTGTTTCAACTGACTCGCATCAATCTGCGTGCATCGCCCTCCCTCTCCGCCCTGCCCTATCAACGTAATTCAACTCACGCAACCCAATCCAAGGATGAAGCGGGACAGCGGGCTGACCTGATAGTAGTAATAATGATATTGTTATTAAATGTATATTACATATCTAATGCAGATATAATAATAATGATATTGTTATTAAATGTATATCACATATCTAATGCAGATATAGTAATAATGATATTGTTATTAAGTGTATATTACATATCTAATTCAGATATGGTAATAATGATATTGTTATCAAATGTATATTACACACCTAATGCACATATAGTAATAATGATATTGTTATACAATGTATATTACATATCTAATGAAGATATAGTAGCAATAATGATATTGTTATTAAATGTATATTACTACTATATCGACTTGGAAACAAGTCATGGAACCACTCGACAACGTGAAGCGAAGTCAAGCCAAGCCAGGATTTAACTGAATATATTTAATTAATTAAGCTAGTCAAGATCGAACTAATTCAATCAACTTCATCAAGAGTAAGGATAGAACTAAGCAATTAGTATCAGGCCACCGGCAAACCGAACAGCTATTTACAGTCGGCATTCGGCCAATATCCAGCATGGTTGACAATCAAGGACTAACCAGCTACGTATTAATAGGAGCAACGGCAGCGGAACTAACACCAACATCAGCAACAATATTAGTGTTTAAACGGGCAGCCTGAACAAACAAGGATGGTGCGATAAACGTTAATCAACAAATGATCACTCAATACTTACTTACTCAGCGATGCTTGTCGTAGGATGATTGATAGTGATAGGCTGCGTCGCTCTTCCTCTGTTTTACTCCTCCTTCCTCTTCTTCTTCACCCGCCTCTGCAATAGACGCGTTGGCGCGTGGGCGTTGTCGGCGACAGCGGATCCTTTTCGCTGTGAGGATGAGCAATGTGCAGTGTTGTGCTGTGCTGATCTGCTGCGCTTAGTTATGCACAATAACCCCTCACTGCACCACGGCGCACGTATCGACACACGCGTATTGCTCCAAGCTTCGATTCGGAGCACCACAAACAGCGCGAACTAGCGACTTCCCCAGTTAGAAATGTACTAAATGAAGGCCCCTACGAGGTGCCCCAATTTATATCCAGAGCGACCGGCAATCGTTGTGGCTGGAGGAGCTTGCGAGGGGTAGTCCCTCACCCTTGAGCCCCGCTTTCGAGACACGCGCTTCGGCACACTCCCCTCGCTTTCTCGCCTCCCCTCGATCGAAGCAGGGGTCTCGTGGTCGTCTTCAACAAAGCCCGGCAACCCAAAACTTACCAAGCCTTCGATGAAAGGACCTAATCAAGTCAACATTAATAACGTGAATAAATTACAATTAAATCAATTGCAGTCACTGATCAATAACGGTCAAGGGTGTTGGCTTAATAAACCATAGACCAGACTTTCGATTATATCAGATCCTATTTGCTATGGAAGTATAGAATCAAGTATCCCCTGGAGGCAAGGGTTACAGAATACGTCTCCAGCATCCCTAGCCTCTCATCAAAGGCGACTTAAAAGGCACCGCGCGTTTAGCCCCTCTAGATAGGCAGCAACAAGCCGACATGCACGGATGAGGCCCGTTCGCATCCCTTCGGACACGGCCGATGGGTGACGCGTTGACCCGGTTCCGGCCGCTACCTGCGAGTGGGTGACGTAATCCGCTCATCACCTTCTTGTACGTGCCTCTCACCCGCCTGACGAGGCGCCCTAATACTTCTAGCTCTCACGTCTAATCTTAAATTCCAATCTTGATAACACAATTCTAAGATATGCTCCTTTTTCCGAACACCTACTTCTCTCTCTGGAAACAAATTTTGAAAGCTATCCGCGCCAACTTTCTCTCGCGGAAATTGTATCTAATTACCTCCGTATTTAATGATAAGTTTAAAATTCAAGGTTTGACCCGTATCAACTCTCAATTATAATATTATCGCGGTCTTCAACTGCGGATCACCAATTCTAGTTCCCTGCCAATTTTAGATTTTGTTGAACTTTGAACTCTATTACATTTTTCAAATTGCATCTTAACCAATTTAATCAAACTTAATTTAAATCGCATTTTCTACGGCGTACGATCTCCAATTAGCGCCCTCGAATCTCGGACGCATTATGCTCGCGTCTCGGCTCTCCTCCGGATCCCGACTCGCGGCTTCTTCTCTGATCTTCCCCCCGGCGCTCGTTCTTTGCGGTATCCCGTGCTTGATCTTTCCCTCTTGCTGTACCTGCTGGGCAGTGGAGCGAGATCGATCGGCCCGATTCTTCCTCTTGCTGGCCGACTCTCGACGAACCATAACCCTATCTACTCTATTTTTTTGGACCCTCCTGCTGTACGCGAATATGTAGCTCCCTCCATGCGGCATCTCCTACACACCCACTACGCCTTGATAGTCAGACACGGGTACTTTTCCGACATGACTCCCGCGCCCGTCAACGTGCCCCTGCATATTTATTTTTTGTCAGCTACGCTTCACGTGAACAATAAAACTCCGACTTCTGTATTTTCCTTATTGTTTCCATTCTCCTTTGTCTCCTTCTGGTCGCTCGAGCAGGCCTCCTAGTTTATGCTACTGCCTTACTCTGCTTTACTGCTTCACTGTACTTTCACTCCATTACTCTATTATTCCTTGCGAACTCGCACCGCTTTTACCCTACGTCGCCTCCTTTAGCGCCTTGCTCCTCATTGCCCGTTTATTACCCATCACCTACTTTATCGCCTACCCTACCCGACACCTGGTACAGCTTTACTCCAAATGTACCGTATGCCGCTTTACAAACTTTCCGCTTACAGCTGTTTCTGGCTGTTTTTCGTTGTTCTCTACCGTCCTTTTTCCCTATTCCTCCATTTATTTCTTTATTTATGTTTCTATTTCTCCACTATTTTCACCTTTTACATTCTGCTCAGGATCCACACCCATTCTTACTGTACACATCTGCTTTTACTTTTAAACTTTCAGTTTCTATGTGTTATGTTATCTTAATTAAAGATTCTCAGAACCCCCTTAATTTCAAGTACAATTCTTCTCCTTGATCACCCATTTTAGCCTCCCCATAACTTTAATTCTAAGATAACGAGCATTTATTCATCTACATCGCATCCGCACAAATTATATTTAATTACTTTTAGACTACGATTCCCGCGATCAACTCTACCCTCAATTTAAATTCAATTTAAAATCCAAATCCAGAATTCCTCCCGGGTCTCAAGTCTAACATCAACACAATTTCACAACCCCAAATCATAAAGCTTAATTTGTCACTAATCTTAAATCCTGGAAACTTCTAGCTCTAACACATTTACTGTGGAAGACTACATCCCATCCTCCCCTGGAGGCGGGGGGTTACAGAATACGTCTCCAGCCACCTTGGCTTGTAGTAAAAGGCGACTAAAAAGGAACCGCGCGCGAAGCCCATTCAGATCGGCAGCACCGGACCCTTCGTACACGAGCACGGTTCGCTCGCACCCCCTTTAGACGCCGACCGACGGCTGACCCACTGACCCAGTTTCGGCCGCTACCTGCGAGCGGGTGACGTAATCCGTTCATCACCCGCTTGTACGCGCCTCTCACCCGTCTAAAGCCGGGTATCCACCAGTATCAAACGCCCGTATCGTATCACCGTTCCGAACCCTTTTGAATAGGCAGACGTTGCCTCGTTGCATGCCACGGCGTGCTACGGCTCGGACAATAGTTCTTCGTGTCTTGAAATAAACTCCTATAGGCGAGAAGTTTCGATTTGCTGCATGCTGTTTCTTTAGTGTAATTATCCAAACCATATCGTGTTTGGTATCATTTTAATCAGAAAAACGTCACAAATATCTTGGTAACAGTTTTTTAAGAAAAAAATGAAAAATAACAAAGTTCAGTCGTTGTATTAGTATTATCTCACTGATGTATCCAATTCCAAATCATATTATCTCGTGCCTCAAGTGTCATGTTTCCACTTGACATAGCATTTCGGGCCTTCGCCTGGGTATGTTGTTTTTACGTTTCAAGTGGTTTCCGAACCAATCCTTTGAACGACAAGAAACCGACAATTTTCGGATCGGCCCGTTCCTTCGCCTCCGTATCACAGACCAATAGAACTTTCGATACTCGGCAACGGAAAAATCTCTGGAAAATTAACATTGTCCTTTTTCAATAATCACACAGGTGATTATTAACATTGCTCTTTTATGTACAGCGTAGCACCGAAGATAATTGATCTGTTTAAATATATTTAGACGATAAAATTTGTCTAAATTAAATTAGATTAAATTCATAAATAATTTAATTGCTTTTGAAATGAATCCAATAATACCGCAAGATTTCAAATAAATTGAAACCCAAGTGACGGCACGAAACGCTATGTCAAGTGCCAACGCATGAACCTTTCCTTCGATGCAACAGCAAAGAATCGACAAATTTTTCGGATGGATCAGTTGCCTCCGTTCCTTTGGAACGCCACGCAGCAAAACGAAACTCCTCGCCTGTAGCGGCCCAGTCCTATTGCCTAACCGTTTATATCAAGAAACGAAGAAATGTTGTCCGCGCCGCAGCATGCCGTTGCATGCAACGAGGCAACGTCTGCCTATTCAAAAGGGTTCGGAACGGTGATACGATACGGGCGTTTGATACTGGTGGATACCCGGCTTAACGAGGCGCTTAAAACTGCTAGCTTTCGTGCTTAATCTAAAAATCCTAATTTCGCTAATCCAATTTTAATACATGCTACATTTTCCATACATCTACCTCTCTCTCTGATAATTAATTTTGAAAGCAATCTGCATCAACTTTCTTTCGCGAAAATTGTATTTAATTACCTTTAAAATTAATTTTCATGGCAAATTTAAAATTCAAGGTTTTGGTTCGTATGAATTCTTAATTATAATATTAATGCGGTTCTTCAAACACGAAACATCAATTCTAGTTTTCTGTAAATTTTAGATTTTGATAAATTTTGAATTTTATTACATTTTAATTTCGTTACATTTCATCAATTTAATTAAATTCAATTAAAATCGCATTAACATGACGCGCGATCCCCAATCAGTGACCTCTAATGTCGGACGCATTACGTTCGCGTCTCGGCTCTCTCCCGGATTCCGACCCGCGGCTTCTTCTTTGCTCCCCTCTCTCGCGCTCGCTCTTCACAGCATCCTGAGCTCGATCTTTCCCTCTCACTGTACCTGCTGGGCAGTGGATCGAGACCGGCCGGCCTGAACCTACCTCTCGCTGGCCGACTCTCGGCGAACCGCGACCCTTCTTACTCTTCCCCTTAGGTTCTCTGATTGCATCCGTACTATACGTAGCGTTCCGCTTACGGTGCCCTTACACACATGTAGTATAGAATTGAATGAACTGAATGGATGGATGAATGCATGTGACAAACGACACGAGCGTTCCGAGCGCTACCGCGTGCTCTCGCATGAGCATTCCTTCGTTCGAAAAATTTTTCGCGTCCTCTCCCACGCCCGGAATTCGCCCATCGAGAGATTTAGCTCACCCAAAGTGTGTTGCGGTCGATGGTGTCCAGGCAACCCAAGACTTCCTTTCGCTCGCTTTCATGCGTGCATTCCTCAGTGCGCGTAACCAATTCCAGGCCCGAAATCCGCCCATCGAGAGGCTTAGCTCACCCAAATGTGTGAAGCGATCGCTGGTGTCCAGGCGGCTCGGGCTCTCCTCTCTCTCGCATTCATGCGAGCACTCCTTCGTTTTCGCGACCTCTCCCAGGCTGAGATCCGCCCATCGAGAGGCTTAACTCGCCCAAATGTGTGTTGCGGCCTCTGGTGACCAAGCGGCTCAGCTCAACCCTACACATCTCCTGTGGAAACATACGGGTAGGGAAAAATGATTCTGCAAGGATAATGCACAGTTCCGGCGGTGTGTTCGCACAGCGGCTGTAGAGTGTCCACCAACGCACTCTATACCTTCTGTGGCTAAATGAAATCACCGTCGGTCCAAATAGCCAGCGTTATAAGCGGAGGTGCGCTGGGGCTTACCCACGACGTTCTTGGACGACTGAACGCCTTTAGGTTGTCCGTGTAGGTCGATGTGTAAGCAACGTCGTGGCTACACAGAATGCTCTCCATTAAAGCCCTCTGGCGTTGCCGGAGGTATCTGTGGCCAATACGGAGCAAGTTTTTAGTGGGTATTGGGGTACTGTAACGATCCAACTCAGGGATACTTGTTTTGGTATGTACCTTTGAGTCCCACACTGCCCGAGACCCCACCTAACCCGACGGGTTCCTTGCTTACGTAAATGTATTTTCTTGCTGTCAAAATATTTAAAAAAAAAGGTTAGGTTAGGTTAGGTTAGGTTAGGTTAGGTTAGGTTGGTTAATGGTACATCGTGTCCCATGGTTTACGCGGTTTGTATATTGCCGTTTTTCAGTTACCTGTTTCGCTAAATGTCTCTATTTTACGTTATTCTAATATTTTGGGTTTGTCTAATTTTCTTATCCGCGACGATGCAGCAAAGCAATGTAGTGTGTTAAGTGAATAAATTGGACGATTCGGGTTATGTGATTCATTTTATGTGTTTTCTTTAATTTCCTCTTGTTTCAGTTTCAGTTTTCAGTTTTCAGCTTCCAGTTTCAGTTTTGTTCATTTGTTCCAGTGATGTTTTAGTCTGTTCCAACGTTGTTTCAGTGGTGTTGTGCGATGTGTGATTGTTGCTGATGGGTGCGTTGGCTTTGCTATTCTTCAATTCTACAATTCATTCATTCTTATCCTTCTTCTTTAACTTTCCTTTCCTTTCCTTTCATTCCTTTTATTCTGCTCATTACATTTTCATTTTCATTTTTACTTTCATTCTCGCTTACATGTTTCTCTTATTTACTTAATTACTCACTCACTTAATTTATATAACTGTTGTGTCTGCATGCATTCATCCATTCATTTATTTTTCATTATTTCATCATTATTTATTCTTGTTCATTGTATTGATTGATTAGAGTAAAAGCAACGGATTTGATTTGATTTATTTGATTATTTGACTTATGTAATCTATTTTCTTCTTCAGTACTGATAAGTGAAGTGATTTTGCTTATTCAATGCTTTGATGGTGTGTGGTTTCTGTTATTAGTTTATCATTTAAGTATTATTCTAAATATCATTTTAGATATCTTATTATTGATTTATTTATTCATATTATACAGTAGTTTGTGTTTAATTGAACCACGCACCTTACATTTGATTTGATCTATTGTCGTTTTTATTTTATATCCTTACACATTATTCAGCTTTAGTTGTCAATTCCTACTTCTATTTGCATTTGTATGAACATAATTACTCACAATTCATAATTTATAATTTACAAAGTAATGGTGACGGAGCCAATAAGCGTGCTGTCATGTTTCAGTGAAATTTAATTCATTATATGGTGTTGATTCTATTTATTTTATATTATAGTGTACTGTGTTGGTTGTGTTTGGTTGCAACATTCCACTTTTCTTTTTCTTTATTTCCTTTATTTTCTCAATTTTAATTTTACTACTGGTATGCTCGCATTCGTTATTCGTTCATTATGCATTTATTCATTCATTCTTATTCAGTGCTTATCCATTCTGATTATAGTTAAATGATTGATTTATCTTATTCTAATTTTGTTCTTTCTACTGTGCTGACAAGAGATTTTGTCTATTCAAGCGTATTGATGGTGCGTGGTTTCTGTTATTAGTTTACCTTTAGAATATCACTTTATATCTAGCTTTGACTTATTATTCTTACATCATACAGCAGTATTGTGTCTAATTAAACCACGCACCTTGGATTCGATTTGATTTGATTTACTTGTCGCTTTTACTTATTAACTATATACATTATTCGGTTATGAATTTCTACTCCCCATTTGCATTTGTATGGGCATAATCGCTTATAATCTGGGGGGACGTGGTGATGGAACCACTAATTGTGCTGTCATGTTTCGGTGAAATTTAATTTAATCTAGTGTGTTTATTTTGCTTCATTTTATTTTATACTTTATTTTGTTTGTATGACAGTGCGTTGTGTAGGTTCTGTTTGGTTACAACATTACAACGTTACACCTTACATATTCATTTCATTTTCTCTCTTATTTTCACAACTTCTTAATTTCTGTAACTGTTGTGCTTGCATTCAGCATTCATTATTCATTCACTCATTGTCTGTCCTTTATCCATTTATTTTTCATTCCTTATTCATTGCTTCATTTTGATTTCTGACTAAAGTTAAAGGTTTTCATTATTTTATTCTGATTCCTTCCTTTGTGTTGATAAGAAGGTGTGTCTATTCAAAGGCATTGATGGTGCGTGGTTTCTGTTATTAGTTTATCATTTAGGTATCATTCTAAATATCATTTTAGATATTTACTTATTATTTATTGATTTATTCTTTATTCTTATATTATACGGTAGTCTGTGTTTAATTGAACCACGCACCTTACAATTGATCTGATTTATTTATCGCTTCTATTTAATATCTTTACACACTACTCAGTTCTCAGTTGGTAATCTCTACTTCTATTCGCATTTGTATGGATGCAATCACCCACAATGTATAATATAATTTACAAAGTAGTGGCGATGGAGCCAATAAGCGCGCTGTCTTGTTTCAGTGTTTCAGTGGAATTTAAATTAACTTTATGGTGTTATTCTATTTTGTATTACAGTACATTGTTGGGTGTGTTTAGCATAACATTCCACTCTATATCCTTATTTCTTTTCCTAATCTTTATAACTGTCATGGTTGTCTTCATAATTCATTCATTTATTCATTCGTTCTTTGTTCGCTGCTTATTCATCTGATTGTGGTTAAAGGACTTGATCTGTTTTACACTAATTTCATTCTTTCCTCTGTGCTGACAGGCGATTCTGTCCATTCAAATGCATGGATGATGCATGGTTTTGTTGTTGTTGGTTTGTCCTTGAATGTCATTTCTGAGGTGAGCAACTGATGGTTCCATGAGAATGCTAGCTAAGTTCAATGGTGTTTGTTACATATCAATGTTTGATTTGATCGGGACTGTTTGATTGATTGAGACTTCCTTTCATGGGACACTGCAATATGGTATGGTGTGTTATAAATCAACATCAATGGGCATTATTTGTGAGCAGGGTGTACTTTACTTTATTTTATTTATTTATGCTCTGTTCTCTTAATCTCATTGATTGATTAATTGGTTCAATTCAGTTATTAATAGTGGATATCTTCTACAAACAAATGTGGGGTGGGTGTAGATCTGGAGTTTGAGATTTTAAACTCCAATATGGCGGATTTATATAATCTATGGCTCGCTGCCATGCTGGTTCGCCGATTCGCCGCTCTGCCGTGAGTCGCTGCCTGTCAACTTCGAGTCGATTCGATTCGGATATTTGGGTTTTCTATCTTGTGTATTCTTGCACTCGTTGGTTATGTTTGTTGTATGCTCCGTTTCGTACATGCTCATGATGCTCGAGGAGGTGGAAAGAATTGTGTGGCTTCTAGTTCATTCTTAATTAATTTATTGTTCGAGTTCAATCACAATAACTATTGATTAATTGATTTAATTCACGTGTTAAACTGTTTATTATTTACCTTCAGATTATTGTAGCCGCTGATCCTGCTAACCCTATTGGAGTGCGTAACCTGTGCGATTTCCGTCGCATTGTGATGCTAGACGACTGTGTTGCTATTGATGGCCATTGATGGCCATTAACGGTGATATCTTTGTTTAAATGTTTTAATTTGTTTTAATTTGACTTCAATCAATTGATTTCATACTCAATGTAGATTCATACCTGTATTTATACTTATCGTTAGCCAGTCTACTCACAGTCCTTTCAATGTAGTGTCTGGTTTATCGATTTTCTGTTAATTTGGGATTGTCCAGTGACGATTACAGTAAATTGAGATAGCCAATGATTGCTGTTTTGATCCTGATTGCTCTGGCAAATAATTTAAGTCGCAGTCTTTTCTTTTCTTTCCTTACTTGCGTGTGCACCCGATTGGCTGGGTTCGGTATCCAATGGTTAATTGATTGTTCAATCCTTGTTCAATGCGGCAGGGGTTTGCACAGTTCTAATTGATTTACATTACGTTATTAGTATGATTTGGGGGCCGTACCTCAATGTTTCCTTCAAGGTTTCTTTGACTTTAACTATTTTTCATTTTTCATAAAGTACTTTAATTATCTGTCTTTCTGTTACTACCCCTGACGTTAACTTAACTTTACTCTCACTCTTATTTTAGCGCAAATTTAGTTTGTTTTCAACTGTGATCATGATTCCGGTCTCCTCATGACTGGTAAACGATCTATTTGATTACAACGAGAAGCTCACTTATTGCTAGTTTTAGTATCACTCATTCATACAACTACGTTCACCACTATCTATTATTTGCATTACAGTGTACTGCATGTACTTGTCATCTTATCTCACTTATTTTCCTATTCGTTACTTACCTTTTTACTTTACTTCATTAAGATTCTATACATCCTTACTCACTACTTGTCTGATGTAGTTTTGGATGATGGGTGATCTGTTTGTGTGGTGCATAATGCTGTTGTTCATTTCAGAACTGCAAAGTTGCATTTATGCATTGTGTGCAGTAGTGCAGCGTTCATTCATCTTCTTATTCTACCTTATTTATTAGGTGCCGGGTGTCCGGCTGACATGTGGAGGATGGTTGAAGGGATTGAGTTGGATTCGATTTGGACCGGAATAGGATGATTTGATCGATCGGGACAATAGATTTGTCCAATGATCCCGTGAATCTTTATGGTATAATAATTTAGGGTGTTATAATGACACTTTGTGTAAGTTTCCTCAATTGATTTCTTTTATGGTCCTTGTACTTGACTGTATTTGCGACTGGTTCTCCACTCTCTTCTACTTTCCTATTGTCAAATATATTTTCATTTAGTTATTTATTTTGTTATAGCTTAAAATAAAGTGAGTGAGCGCATTAATATTTTCTCACACTCCAATAATATTTTGCTCAATGCGCTCCAATTGAATGCTTAGTTTCCTTTTGACATTTCCTGCTCGAGTTGATTCATTGGTATGTTATATTACTTATTCAACACATTATTTATTTTAATTATTGTTCAATGCAACAAAGTCTGGTGCAATTTTGTACTAGTAATATAACTTGTATTTTATTTTGTTACCTTTTATTCCCCTAAATAACCGTCCCACTATCTTCCTATTACTACTAGTTCTATCATCTCCTAGGCCAACGCTAATTGTGCTGATATTGACTAGCATTTGGGGGGGTGTTGGCCTCTAATTAGTTCTTGATAGGTTTTAGGAGCGGTTTGTTTTAACTGAAATGCAAGAAGTTGTTTTCTAAGTTGTTTTCCAAATTTAATTTATGTCATGGTTCAATTTCAATTATTTCACTTATTTGACTTACTTGACTAAAAGTTCTTTATTACTGTATTGTACAAGGTGGCCGGTTTATTCTCTATCCTGGTTGACGTAATCTCTAGTAGTAAATATAATTTTATATCTCTTGTATTTTCTGTATCATAGCATTAAATCTGTGAGGGATATGTAAATGTGTTAAGGGCTCGTGGCGATGTTTTATTTTGTAGGAATAAGTAGAATTTGAATATCGTATCACGGTATTTATTTCGTGAGGCTAAATTACTCATCACTCATTTGAAATTTAAATATATCAGTTGGAATTTAAATATATCAATTTTGCGCGGTGATGATATAATAATGAGGGGTGTTATAGTTATAATAACGATAGTCTAAGTAATTACAATTATAGTTATCCGACGCACACTTTGTATTCTGTCAAATTTACACTCTTCCTATTGTCGGTAATATTTTGTTACCTCTATACCGTTTGGTGCGATTGATTTCATTGTATGGTGAGTGAATGCCTGCTATGGTAATGCCTCGTGACGGTATATGCCTACATAGGATAATGTTTCTTGACTCTTGGTTTTGGCTAATTATTTGCTGCTTACCGATTGATCGCCAATCATTTTGCGCGTTTATCCGCCAGATGTCGCGACGGTATACGTGTGTTTACTTACTTACTTTCGTTACTAAATTTATTTAAATACTTTAGGTATTATTTTCAATAGGTGTGCGTCCCAGCATCTCAATACCTACTTATTTTCACGATTATGACATTCTTGCGAAATTAACCACGTAACCACGTAGTTAAGATTTGAATTCGAGCGATGGGCTTGTGTAGTCTATGGTCATTGGGTGGCGGGTTTGTCTCGGTCTTCCATCTTCGTTATAACATTCATCGGTTATGTATGTTTATTCCTACTTTTAGAAGTGTCAGGTGCATGAATGGAAGGAACTGCATTGAATTGAATTATTTAATGATAGACCGATAATAAACTTACTTTTATCCTTGTCCTTATCCTTGTCCTTATGTGTCAACTGCTGTACTTTTGTTGCATTGTGTTATAGGGCGGATTAGGCCCCGTTCGAATATGTTTTGCCCTTGAGTTATAATTTGGGTTATAATCTAATTTATATACATATTACATATCATATATATTCTACATTTAATCTGCTTTTCATTCTGCACGATATTAAATATATTTTCTATTTTTCTGCTACCCATTCTGAGATTCTTGGTGATTAATAATGTAAGTGAGCACAGCAATTTTGTGTTGCAATTTAAGAATAATTAATTGCTTGCTTGTTTGCTCAGTACAGTGTATTCTAATTCTAATAAAATACTCGGTTTCTTGTCGACATTTCTTGTTTGATTGCGGTTTATTATATTATTTATTTTATTACTCAATGCAACAAATTTAGCATGGTTTTGATTTATTAATGATATTGCTACAATGTCTGTGTGTTCAATCTCCACTGTTTTATTTTTACAGGATGTGTTAGTTATTGTTCTAGTTAATTTCTTTGTAATTCTTTTCTTTTATAATACCACTACTGTTTTTAACTTTCTCTGGTTAAATTGACATTAACCTCGACTCCTATCCATGTGACATATTGGAGTTTCATTCTGTTTTATTCCCGCTTTAGCACGGCAGGGAAGTGATCTACTCTGTCTGCAGTGTGAGGGGTTGGTTTCGCAGATGTTTCAATGTTATTGCGCCTTTTGAGAAGTTATGTGGAAATGAGCTACACATAGTAATGTGTGATGTAATATTTTCTTTCCCTCACTTAATAGATTAATACATTAATACATTATGCTGTTACGGTACAGTAATTTAAATCTTATAATTGATTTATGCAAGTTACATTTGAATTGTATTGTTTTGTCTGTGAAGCTCCTTGTATTGTGTCAGATTACGTTGTTTCTTTCTGTCAATTAGTCTGTTGCTGCTTGAAATTGAGTGTGGGCTGTCGATAATAGTTATTAATGAACGACTTGCTGTTTTATGATGGCGAGCTGATAGAGGTTTTTCTTCATTTAATAATAATTAATTATGATTTCATTGCCCAAATGTATTTAGATTCATAATTATAGTTACAATTCATATAATTACAATTTACGCTTTTATATATTTCAATAAATGTAACAATTTTTCTCGGGAGCGTTAAGTGTTCTACTTAATTTCATTATCTGAATACTAGTCAAGATTGAGATGTTGTGCTTGTGCATATTTTGAATTTGAAATTCCATAGGCGGTTTTTATAGTTCTGCCTGCTAGTTTGCTTGCTGATTTGCTGGTTCTCACGCTGCATCCTATTTCTTCCTGCTCGTTTCCTTACTGCAGCGGACGTAACAGATGTATCAGGCTGTCAGTATCGTTCATTCCCCATTGGGTTTTTCCTATAAACATTAAAATACTCTTATAAACACACTCTGATAAATATTCTTATAAATACTTTGTCAAGCTACATCACTACATCATTGCATGATATTTCCATATTTTCTTACCTGGTCTTAGTTTGGTTCCTGTTCAGAATAATGTGATGTGATGATGTTATGAAGCCAAGTTCTTTTCAATTTCAATTTCAATTTCAATTTCAAGTTCAAGTTCTTCAGCTTCTAGTTCCTTGTATTCTTTCTCTTCGCCAAATAATGCAGGTTCTTGCGTCTCTGCGACTATTCATTACAGGGTTGCTTGACTACATATAACATATAACACAGTCTGGTACTCAAATACGTCAAATAATCTTAGTGAACTTTAGTGGACTTTGATTTACATCATTTGGGGTATCATGGCTTCTCGGAGAGGTATCCTCAGCTTCGTTGAGCATTTCATGTAGGCCCTCAGTTCACTTCTCATTGTCTTGCTGTTTTACTGCCGGTGGTAATCCATTGGTCACTTTCATGGTTTCAGCAGATGATTGTGAGGGGTTCCCTGTTACACATACATTCATTTACTTATTTACTTACTTATTTATTTATTTTATTTTATTTATTTATTTACTTATTTATTTATGTATTCATTACGCTATTACGCTATACATACATGTATGGCGTATCCTTTCTTTTATGGTGTTCCTGCCTCTTCGTTTCTTTATTTGTAGTAATGCATGTGGCTAGTTTGCATGGGAATCTGCCGTTTATGGTTATACTCTATATTTTACCTTCTACCTTTGCTTTTGACAATAATTATCTGATTCTGTGTTTACTCCCTCTCACGATGACATTGCTAGCTGCTGTTGTTGGCGTTCCTTACTTTTCACATCCTTGGCTCATTTCATTTCATTTTCAATTTCATTTTCATTTGAACTTTATAGTTTAGTTTGGAATTTTATTGATTTTATTCTATTATATTAGACAATTTGATCACTTTGAGTGTTAGTGTCATATACTAAATGCTCTTTTACTAGTCGTCTCCTGCTTCGTGGCTGCTTGGCTGTATGTTGACGTTTGTTGACGTTTGAGGTTATCGGGTTTTGCCTTTCTTATGTCAAGTTCACATGTGCCGACATATGCCCGCCTGCCTGCTCCTTTACTATACTTATGCTTAGTTCACATGTTTGCATGTTATTACTGATTTCTTCGTTCGTTATTTTAACCATTCCTTCCTTCTTTCATTTTAGCTGTTCCTTAACTGCTCAGTTGAATTAGATGTATATATACGTTGATCTTGCGTCTGTATTTTTTGTATTTGCTGACTTATGGTCTACTACGGCCTATTACGATTTACTACGCTTAATGACGGCTAATTATGTTTATTATAATTGTTTATTTCTGTATTTATTTGTTATTTGTTATTCAGCTGCTATTTATTTAGTGTTTGTTTTGGGCACTGCTATTCATGGGCATACTGATTCACTCACTCATTCATTTGATTGATTCATTATTCATTACTCATTCTTCATTCACTCATTCATTATTTATTGACGCAATTGTGAGCATTGACGTGTTATGATGTTCTATGCTTGCTATGAGGGTTTGTGTGTGTATGCGGAGTATGTATGGGGCACGTCACCGAGGATTGCAGCCTACGAGGACGTGGCACAGCCAACCGGGGAAAGGATTCGCCCCGGGACCTGGCTGTGTTGAAGAGCAAGCCCTGTTAAACAGGTGAACACATGGCGCGATCACCCGTTGAGCAGGAGCTCCGGTCCCTGGTCGTGGCCGAAGAGAAACCTCCTGACCTCGCTTTGCAGGCTGGTGAAGACATGGTGCAATCACCCGTTGAGCAGGAGCTCCGGTTCCTGATCGTGGCCGAAGAGGAAGCCCCGTCCTCGCTTTGCAGGTGGGTGAATACATGGCGCGATCACCCGTTGAGCAGGAGCTCCGGTTCCTGGTCGTGGCAGAAGAAGAAGCCCTGACCTCGCTTTGCAGGCTGGTGAAGAGGCGGCGCGGTCACGGCGGGATGGTGTGATCCTCGAGGATATCCCCCCGGTGCCGATCGTTGCTGAAGAAAAATGGCCTGTCCTCGTGACAGGACAGGTGGGCGTGATGACATCTAGGAAATGCCACATCATCATTATCAGCCAACCATGGTGGACGAAGATGGACACGGTCAGCCGTGGAGATACGATGTCCCGGTTCCTGGCCGTATCGAAGAGCAAGTTCCTGTTTTCGGCAGGTGAACACATGGCGCGATCACCCGGAACGGGCTTACTTCGGTTCCTGGTCGTGGCCGAAGAAAAATCCTGTGCCTTACCGTACAGGTTGAAAATGTCCTACCGCTGGATCGGAGGTGCAACGGCGTGGATCCGCAGATGCCCCATGTGCTTGCGCATGGCGTTTGTGCGGGAGGCCGCAATAACGCGAAATGCGTTGAAGTGCCGTAGCGCCGTTGTGGCTATACGCTGGTATCCCTTTATGAATTCTAACGAGTGAGAAGGTGCCGGCGGCCCACGTTAGGGGAGAGGTTTTAGTGGGTAGTATGTCCAGCCTCGGGAGTGCCCACTCTGGGCTGCTCGTCTAGGTCGCCCCTTCAGGGCTGTGGCCTACTGTTGGGCTAATCTCAACCCTTAAGGGTTGGGTTGCCAGGTTGCCCCCTTCTGGGGTTGCCTCTTTGGGTTTGCCCCCACCAAACGGGCGCCAGGCTGCCCCCTCAGGGCGGACATGAGTCCCACACTGCCCGGGTCCCCTCTAGCCAAATAGACGAAAAGGGGAACCAACCCGCGCGTGCGCAAACGCATCTCCTCTTCCAACAGAAACAAAAAAAAATTTAAAAAAAAGGTTAGGTTAGGTTCCACGGACCTGGCCAAGTGTACTGGCTGGGCGGGGAGGTGATACCCCGACGTGGCGCGTCCCCAGGTGGCGGATAGGGGAATGCTTGCCATGCACTTTTCAGAGTGCATGGAGGGTAGGAGTGAAATAAAATAGCTGCCGCGGACCAAACACCAAGGGAAGGCAAACCCATCAAAACCTCCCCTGTGACTGGGGGATAGAATACAGGCACGGTAAACCCTGCCTGTCGTAGGAGGCGACTAAAAGGGGGGCGCTTGCTGCTGTCGAAGTAGCTTCGCAGATGACCCGGGGTGATGCCGGTGGGATCTACGGTTCCTGGCAGGCCCTCCCTTGCCGGTAAGGCCTGGGTCGGAGAGGCGAAAAGGTGGCTGCAGCGTCGTTGAGTTCTCCAGGGGCCAGGCCGCGTGGCGGTCTGGTGCGGGTAGCGAACCCGGAGTGCCCTAGCAATGATACCGTAACCCAGTGGTCACGTTTCGCTGGAACGGGGGGCTTGCCTTTATTGGTCGGCCCGCGAGGATGACAACCTCTATAAAAAATCCCTAGCCCCAAGCTGTGGTGCGCGGTGAGGAGGGCGTGCCCGGAGTAAGCGCCAGGCATGGCTGATGGGTGCATCAGCCTCCAGCGGCCAACCCCGGGGTACCTGGCGACCCCCCGGGTGTACTAGCCCTACCCGGGTAAGGCGGCTCTGCCCGGGTGGACCCATGGACCGACCCTCTCGTGGGACCATTATGGATGGAATTACTAAATCAACAAATAAACAAACTGGGCTGGATTTAACGGAAGCGACCATGGCTACGAATCAGGACGTGAGACAGGCAGCTAGCGAGGTGGACCTGGTGCTGCCCGGCACTAGTGGAGCGACGGATGCGCGCCAGCTATCCGTTCAACTTTCTAGGGTGGACATGGAATGGTCTACCCTGAGCTCGGGGCGAAGAAGGGGCGGGGTCTCCCCGGCGGCATCGGATGCCGTTGCATCTCGGGACGGTGAAGACTCGGACGAATCAGTCGCTTCGACTGTGTCCTTGGAGAGACGGCCGGTGAAGAGAAGGGGCCGTCCGCCGACCACCGGCGTGTACTCGCAACTCGCCGCGGCGAATCAAATGCTCCTGGAGGTACAACGCCACGAGCTGGAACTCGCGGAAGAGAAGAGGGCAGTGGACCCTGCCGAGGACCCTCCCGAGCCGAGTCGAAGTAGCAGGTCCCTCCCAGATTCTGAGGACCTGGCGGAGGAGTTCAGGCATGTCCCGACCGTCGACCTAGCCGCCCAGGCCCTGGAATTCTGTTGGGATGTGGAGAGGGTAGCGGGCGTTTCCAAGTGCCTCAAGGGAACGCGCGTCAGGAAACTAAGGATGGCCGCACGCCATTTAAAGGCCATCCGTACGGAGACAGTGGTTAGGGCCGCCCCCGCTAGGGCAGGTAAAGAGCTGGAGGAGCTCCACCGCCAGCTAAAGCTCCGAGAGGAGCAGCTGGCGGCCCAGACAGCCCAGATCAGCATCCTCTAGCAAAGCCTGGCGGAACTCACATGCCGGGTCGCGACCACGGAGACACCGGTAATCGCGGGCCCGAAGAGGGTCGCGAGGCCCGATTCGTCATTGGCCGGCGAAGAGGCGGGCAGGAAGAGGAGGAACGACGAAGTCGAAGTTTTCGACTTACCGTCTTGCCCGCCTGAATGCCCCGTGGTGCAGGTCCGGATCCCAGCTGCTGCACCTGGAAAAGAGGAGAGGAAGGTTGGTGGCCCCGAGCCCGATCTGATGAGGGGTTTGCGGCTATCCTCGAGAAAGGTCTGTCGGGGCTTAGGGCGGAGTTCAAAGCCGCTATTGCAGCTGTCCAACCCCCGCCTAAGAGGGCGGAGCGTGTTAAGGGGGGAGCTACGGCTGCGACCATCCCCCCAGCATCGAGGAAGGAAGCGGAGAGGCGGGTGCGGAATAAGTCCCTGCCTGCCATGGTGTCGTTGCCAGGGCCCTCCTCAGCACCGGACCAGCCGGCATCATTTGTGGAGGCCAGAATGGCCCGGATTGTTGAGGAGCATCGGAGGACGGCGGATGGGACCTGGGTGACGGTGGTTGGCCGCCGCGCTAAAGCTGCGGAGAAGAAGGCGATAGCGGAGAAGAAGGCGGTAGCGTCCAAGGCCCCTCCCTCCCAGGGCTCCAAGGTGGTTGCCCAGAAGGGGTAGAAGAGAGGGGCGGCACCGGCGGTCAAGGGGCAAGGGGCCCAATCTGCCAGGCAGAAGGCCCCCCGCCCTCTTCGCACAGCGGCGGTCACCATCAACCTAGCTCCCGAGGCTAAGGTATCATGCGCCGAGGCCATGCTCATGGCCCGGGAGCGGGTCAAGTTGGAGGAGCTGGGCATCACGGCGTTGATGCCCAGAAGAGCTCGGACCGGTGGCTTGGTCCTCGAGATACCTGGGGAGGACAGGACGGACAACGAGGCCAAGTTGGCTGACCGACTCCGCCAGGTGTTTAGCGGTACTGAGGTCAGGGTTGCCCGGCCCATAAAAATGGGCCAGGTGAGGGTGACCGGTCTCGACGACTCGGTCACCCCGGTGGAGGTGGCGGCCGCGATGGCCGCTGCGGCGGGTTGCTCCGCTGAAGAAATTAAAATGGGGGAGATTCGCACCTCCCCCCAAAGGATGGGGACTGTCTGGGCGAGATGCCCTCTAGCGGCACTCAAAAAGTTATCCGTCTCTGGGAGGATTCTCGTCGGGTGGTCCTCGGCCAGAATACAGGCGCTGCCACCGCGGCCATTGTAGTGCTATCGCTGCCTGGAAAGAGGGCATGTTAGGCAGCGATGCACTTGCGAAGCTGATAGGTCCGACCGCTGCTATGCGTGCGGAGAGTCGGGCCACGTGGCCAGCAAGTGTAGCGCCACCCCGCGGTGTCCACTCTGTGCGGACCTGGGGCGGCCCGCGGGGCATCGATTGGGGGCAAAAGGTTGTGCCTCCTCCTCCTCCCAGAGGAAGAAGAAGAGTGCCGTTGAAGGGGCAGGAACAGCCCCCAAGGAACAGGCATCTAGGACCAAGCCTGCGGAGTCGAAGAAGGGGGGCAAGAAAAATCCCCCTGCCAAGTCGGCGCGCAAAAATGCCGCGAAAGCTGCTCGCAAGGCCTAGGTATGGGGCCCAAGGGCCCTATACTTCAGGCCAACTTGAACCACTCGGCGAGGGCTCAGGACGTGTTGTTCCAAACCCTGGCCGAGTGGAAGGCTTGGTTGGCGGTGGCTGCAGAGCCGTACCGGAGTCCTCGACAGACCTGACTGGTTCGGGGACGAGGACGGCTCCGTGGCGGTTGTTGGCACCGCAGTACACCCACACCCCGCCCCACTGGAACGGGGCCGGGGGTTCGTCGGCGTGCTGTGTGGTGAAGTAGCGGTGGTGGGGCTCTATGCTCCGCCCAGATGGCCTCTATCGCAATATGAACAGTACCTGGACCGGGTGGGGAACTTTGTCTCCCGTTGTTCGCCCCGGTCAGTGCTAGTCCTCGGGGACTTTAATGCCCATGCGTCACTTTGGGGCTCCCCGAGGACAAACGCGAGAGGCAGGGCGGTCGTAAATTGGGCGGCGGGGCTAGGACTCCACCTGCTTAATGTGGGGTCCGTTAGCACCTGCGTGCGTACCCAGGGGGGGTCTATAGTCGATTTGTCTTTCGCTACTCCTCTGGCCGCGCGTATGGTGCAGAGATGGAGGGTGGTGGAAGAGGCGGTCACACTTAGTGACCATCTATACATCCGCCTCGTCCTTACCACCACCGCCCGCCGCCCCTGTGGACCACCACCGCTACGGTGGGCGCTGAAGAGGATGGACGAGGTCGTGCTGATGGCTGCAGCCCTCGCTCTGGCCTGGCTGCCAACACCTGCCGGGCCGGTCGCGGACATTGGGGAGGAGGTAGAATGGTTCCGGGGAGCCATGAAGGCGGTGTGCGATGCCGCCATGCCCCGGGCCAAGAACCTCCCCAGGTGGGCCGCCTACTGGTGGACGGGCGAAATTGATCTGAGACGAGATTGTCTCGCAGCCCGTCGCCAGTGGCAAAGGGCCCGCAGAAGAAAGACACTCCGCGGCCCACCGAGGGAGAAGGATCTGTACGGGCAGTTCGAGTGTTGGAAACTGCCCTGCAGACGGCCATCAAGGAGTCTAAATCCCGGGCATGGGACGAGCTCCTAGGCTCTCTCCAGAAGGACCCATGGGGGCGCCCATACAAAATGGTGATTGGCAAGCTTAGGCCCTGGGCGTACCCGTTCACGGAGTGCCTCGACTCCCGGTTTTTGGGGCGGGTAGTCGACACTTTGTTCCCACAAGAGAGGGAACACACCCACCCCCCGCCGGACCACGAGGAGGTGGATTGGTCCGACGAACTGGGGGTCACGGAGGAGGAGCTGGCCGGGGCGATTAAACGGATGGGGGCCCGAAACACTGCTCCGGGCCCCGACGGCGTCCCCGGCCATGCCTGGGTGAAGGCTCTACGCGTCCTCGGTCCGACGGGGTCCTTCGGCTACGGCCTTTGGACTCTGGAAGGTACTACCATGCCGGTAAGGTCCAGGGCTGAGAGGCGATGAAGGTTGCAACGGCGTCGTTGAGTTCTCCAGGGGCCAGGCTGCGTGGCAGTCTGGTGCGGGTAGCGAACCCGGAGTGCCCTAGCAATTATAACGTAATCCAGTGGTCACGTTTCGCTGGAACGGGAGGCTTGCCTCAACCGGCCGGCCTGCGAGGATGGCAATCTCTTCAAAAATCCCTAGCCCCATGCTGCGGTACGCGGTGAGGAGGGTGCCCCTGCAGTTAGCACCAGGGGTGGCTGGTAGGTGCACCAGTCGCTAGCGACCAACCCCGGAGTACCTGGCGACCCCCCGGGTGTATCTGCCTTACCCAGGTAAGGCGGCTCTGCCTGGGCGGACCTAGGATCCGACCTACTCGTGGGACGAACATGGAAAATTCTACAAACCAAAAACTAAACGCAGGACGGGACGAAACGATGACAAACCAGGCAAGGGAACCTTACACGGTCAGGTCGGCGAGGGATGAGGAGACGGCGCAGCCGGGGCCCATTAGTGCCGCGGCTCCCACTCGGGCCAGAAGGGCGCGACCCATGTCGGCGGGATCCGCCAGGGGCAGCAGGGCATCTTCTGCTGCCTCTGAAGGGGATTCTGGCGACAGCCGGTTAACAGCGAGGCGGAGTCGGATGGGTCGGCGATCACGGTGCCGCCCACTCGGCTTGGCAAAGAGGGGACGCCCCCTTACATGCGGGGACTACGTGGCCCTTGCCGCGAAGAAAGAAGAATTCCTGCGTCTACAGCGGGAGGAGATGGAGCTCCAGGCAATTCAGGAGCTACCGAACGTCGGCGCGGCCCTGAAACTGAGGGAGGCGGAGGAAATTGCGCGGGAGGTGCGCCACCACCCCTCGCCAGACCTTGTGGCGCGCGCCATGCAGGGCGCCGTAAAGGTCGAGAAGGTCGCGTGGTGCTCCAAAAACCTGAATGGCACGTGTGTCCGTGCCCTCAGGGAGGCATCCCGCGACGTGGAGGCGGTCATAAACGAGCAGGGGCTGAGGGCCGCGCGGCACCGCGACGACCACGAAACGGAGGAGCTGAGGGCCCAATTACAGCTCCGCGACGCCAAAATAGCGTCACAAGGGGAGGAGATTGCGACGCTGCGGCGGGAGCTACAGGCTCTGCGCGAGAGGCCCCCGGCGGTAGAAGCCCCGGCCGCCCCTGGCACCAGGAAGGCGTCGCGGCCGGCGTCCCCGCTGGAGCAGGAGGCCCGGCCGAAGAGGAGATGTCGGAGGGCTACCACGTTGGAGGAGACGGAGGACTCCGCCCCGGTTCGTTCACCGCAGCGGGGCGGGCCGTGGACGACCCCACCGAGCACGAGGCCCTGGTCGCCAAGGGGGGGGGGCGGGGCGTCGGGGACGGCCGCGCTCATGGATGGCATCGCTGCCCTCGTCGCGCGGAGCGTGGCCGACCTCCGGCGCGTGCTCGGCGGGGAGCGTGCTCGGCCCCGCCCCCCGGCGGGCGCCGCCGGGTGCCCCCCTCCTACCACCTCTGGACGGCAGGGGAAGGTGCAGAGGCAACAGCGCGGGGATCCCACGACATCCGGGGGAACTCGGCAGACCCAGAAAAGGGGTTCGGGGGCGGCTGGAACTCGCGCGCCTTCCCGCCCTACGGCCTCCTCCGGCTCGTTGGTTGCCGACAGGATAGCAAAAATCCAGGAGGACCACCGCCAGGAGACCGAGGCGTGGTCCAAGATAGTAGGCCGCAAAGCCAAGAAGGCAGAGGCGGCAAAGAAGAAGGGTGAGGAGATGGGCCCCTCTCCGCCGGCGGCGAAGAAGACCCGCGAGGAGGACGACGGCCGGGACGAAAAATCCCCCGGCCGCACGAAAGGAGGGAACCGCGGGGGGCAAGGCGACAAAGGAGGCCACAAAGAAGCCCCGCCTCGCCCGCCTCCCCAAAACCTCGGCGGTCACGCTAACGGTCGCGCCGGGGGCGAAGACCACCTGCTGTGAGGCCATGATCAGGGCCAGGCAGGAGGTCGAGCTCGCGGAGATCGGCATCACCGATCTCCGGCCCAGGCGCCCGGCCACCGGCGGTCTCGTCCTTGAGATCGCCGGGACGGAGAGGGCGGCAAAGGCGGCAGCCCTGGCTAGCCGCCCCCAACTGTGTTCCTCGGGTCCGATGAGGTTAGGGTGGCGTGCCCAGTTAAGATGGGCGAGATCCGCCTCATCGGGCTTCACGATTCGATCACCCGCGAGGAGGTAGCAGCGGCGGTGGCAACCGGAGGAGTCTGCACCGCGGAGGAGGTCAAGGTGGGGAAGATTCGCGCCCCACCCCGGCGATCTGGACCATCGAGCCAGTGGCTGTACGGCCCCGCCGCGGTGCCCACTGTGCACCGATTCAGGGCGGCCCGCGGGGCACCGGATGGGGACCAGAGGATGCCCGTCGGTCTCCGCGAAGAAAGGGCGGAAGAAGTCCGCCAAAAAGACGAGCGCGAAGCAGTCCCCGGCTGCATCGCCCACTGGGGTAGCGGGCCCCAGCAACGCAGGAGCAGCTGTGGAGGCAGCGGTGGAGCCGGCGCGCAATGGGGCCTAAGGGTCCTTTCCTGCAGGCCAACATCAACCACACGGCCGGGGCGCAGGACCTTTTGCTACAAACCCTGGCCAAGTGGCAGATTGAGGTTGCGGTGGAGTCGGAACCGTACCGCGTACTGGACCGACCCAACTGGTTCGGCCACGCGGCGGGCTCCGTCGCCATCGTCCTGGGGGGTCGGCACGTCCCCACGCCCATCTGTGGGCCACACCAGTCATCTGCGAATGCCGTGGCCCACACCCCGGACGGGAGGATCACCCGCAGCGCCGCGTTGTACTCCACGTTCCATAAGGGGGGGCTCAGTTTGGACCCATGGGGCACTCCGCATTCGACCTCTATCCAGTGCAGCGTACCGTCCCGGCCCGTGTACAGTATCCACCTGCCATCCAGGAAGGCCCCGATGACCCTCTGCAGATACGGGGGGACGTTGTGGTGAACCAGCGCCCCCCGTATCGTCCCATGGGGCAGGGTGTTGAACGCGTTTGTAACGTCCAAGGAGACGCCCAGCGCTACCGCACTCTGGGACGTGACCGACTCGGCGAGGGTGCGCACCCGCTGGATAGCGTCGATGGTGCTGCGACCCTCGCGAAACCCGAACTGGATGTCGGCCAGATCGGAGCCAACACTCGACAGGTGGTGGACGAGGCGGTTTGCGATGACACGCTCGAAGAGCTTTCCCACCTCGTCCAACAGTACAATGGGCCGGTACGCAGAGGGAGAATCTGCGGGCCGTCCGTCCTTTCGGAGGAGTACCAGCCGCCCCTCCTTCCAAATCGAGGAGAATACCCGCTGCTCTAAAGCGGCGCTGAAGAGGCGGCACAGCCTCGGACCTAGGATGCCGGACGCGATAACCCAGGCGCGGCCGGGGATGACGTCCCGGCCCGGGGCGGTGTCCTTGGCCCGGAGCGTTCTGACGGCATCGTCCAGCTCCTCCTCTGTGACCCCCAGGTCGGCGGACCAGGCGACGGGCTCCGCCGGCCCTTGCTGGTGGCGCGGGTGCGACGTTCGCCCGTAAAGGGGGAAGAGGGTGTCTATTATCTGCGTCAGCAGCTGGGGGTCCAGGCTCTCCGAGACCGGCTACGCCCGTGCGCGGAGCTTGCCCATGACCATCCGGTAAGGGCGCACCCACGGGTCCTCGTCCAGAGAGCCCTGGAGCTCCTCCCACGCCCGGGATTTCGCGTCCCTGATGGCCTGCCTCAGGGCAACCACGAAGACCTGGTATGTGCCCCTCAGCAGATCCTTCCTCGCCGGGTCGCGGAATCGAGCCCTTCGGGCGCGCTGCCACTGGCTCCGGGCGTGCTGACACTCGGATCGGAGATCCGCAATGTCGCCCGACCACCAGTTTACCGCCCTCAGGGGGGGCAGGCGCGGGGCCCGGGGCATGGCGGTGTCGCATATTGCGGTCATCGCCTCCCGGAACCACTTGGCCTCCCCCTCAACGTCCACGACCGGCCCGGCCGGAAGAGCTGGCCAGGCCGCGGCAAGGGCTGCGGCCATCAGCATGTCCTTGTCCAGCCTCCTCAGCACCCAGCGATGCAGTGGCGGGCCACCCGCCGGCCGGGGGGCGGCGGGGAGGGAGTAGCCGAAGGTGATGTATAGGTGATCACTCAGCGTATCCCTCGCCGCCACCCTCCAATTTTGCACCATGCGCCCGGCCACAGGGGACGCCCAGCCCAGATCCACAATGGATTTCCCCTGAGCCCGAACGCAGGTGCTGGCGGAGCCCCTGTTCAGGAGCAGGAGCCCCGCGCCAGCCGCCCAGAGCAGTACAGCCCAGAGCAGTACCGCCCCTCCTCTCGCGTCGGTCCTCGGAGACACCCAGGCTTCGGCCTTGGAGTTGAAATCCCCGAGGACCAACGCCGGCCGGGTGTGGGAGCTCACCACAACGCTCCCCACCCGGTCCACGAACTCCTCGAACCGCTCCAGGGACCAGCTGGGCGGCGCGTACACGCCCACCATTGCTACGCCCCCCAGTCTACGGCCACGAAGCCCCGCCCCCGTGCGGCGACGGAGCCCGCCGCGTCGACGAACTAGTTGGGTCGGTCCAGTACGCGGTACGGCTCCGACACCACCGCAACCTCAATCTGCCACTCGGCCAAGGTTTGTAGTAAAAGGTCCTGCGCCCCGGCCGAGTGGTTGATATTGGCCTGCAGGAAAGGACCCTCAGGCCACACTGCGCGCCGGCTCCAGCGCTGCCTCCACAGCTGCTCCTGCGTTGCTGGGGCCCGCTATCCCAGTGGACGATGCTGCCGGGGACTGCTCGCGCTGGTCTTTTTGGCGGACTTCTTCCGCCCTTTCTTCGCGGAGATCGACGGGCATCCTCTAGTCCCCATCCCGTGCCCCGCGGGCCGCCCTGAATCGGTGCACAGGGCGCACTGCGGCGGGGTCGTACAGCCACTGGCTCGATGGTCCAGATCGCAGCAGTTGAAGCAGCGATCCGAACTATGGACCCCGCAGGGACACCGCTGCCTGACATGTCCAGTCTCCAGGCAGCGGTAGAACTGCAGGGGGCGAGCCGCCAGGGCCTCGAATCGTGCTGAGGACCAGCCGACCCTCAGCCTCCCGGCGTCGACGACGTTGTTGGCTGCGGTGAGCGGGCACCTCACCCAGACCCTCCCCAGGCCACGGGGTGGGACGCGAATCTCCCCCACCTTGACATCCTCCGCGGTGGAGGCTCCTCCGGTTGCCACCGCCGGTGCTACCTCCTCCCGGGTGACCGAATGGTCGAGCCCGATGAGGCGGATCTCGCCCATCTTAACTGGGTACGCCACCCTAACCTCATCGGACCCGCGGAACACAGTTTGGAGGCGGGTAGCCAGGGCCGCCGCCTTTGCCGCCCTCTCCGTCCCGGCGATCACCAGCACGAGACCGCCAGTGGCCACGCGCCTGGGCCGGAGATCGGTGATGCCGATCTCCGCAAGGTCGACCTCCTACCTGGCCCTGATCATGGCCTCACAGCAGGTGGTCTTCGCCCCGGGCAAGACCGTTAGCGTGACCGCCGAGGTTTTGGGGTGGCGGGCGTGGCGGGGCTTCTTTGTGGCCTCCTTTGTCTCCTTGCCCCCATCGGCTCTCTCCTTTCGTGCGGCCGTGGGATTTGTCGTCCCGGCCGTCGTAATTCTCCCCGTCTTCTTCGCCGGCGGCGGAGGGGGGGCCATCTCCACACCCTTCTTCTTCGCCGCCTCTGCCTTCTTGGCTTTGCGGCCTACCACCTTGGACCACGCCTCGGTCTCCTGGCGGTGGTCCTCCTCGATTTTTGCCATCCTGTCGGCAACGAACGAGCCGGAGTAGGCCGTAGGGCGGGAAGGCGCGCGAGTCCTAGCCGCACCCGAACCCTTTTTCTGGGGCTGTGGAGTTCCCCCGGATGTCGTGTGATCCCCGCGCTGTTGCCTCTGCCCCTTCCCCTGCCATCCAGAGGTGACAGGAGCGGGGCACCCAGCGGCGGCCGCCGTGGGGCGGGGCCGAGCCCGCTCCCCAACGAGCTCCCGCCGGAGGTCGGCCACGCTCCGCGCGACGAGGTCAGCGATGCCATCCATGAGAGCGGCCGTCCCCGACGCCCTGGCCCCCCCTTGGCGGCCGGGGCCTCGTGCTCGGTGGGGTCGTCCACGGCCCGCCCCCATGCGGTCGCGGCAGGCGACGGTGAACGCACCGGGGTGGGGTCCTCCGTTTCCTCCAACGTGGTAGCCCTCCGACAGCTCCTCTTCGGCCGGGCCTCCTGCTCCAGCGGGGACGCCGGCCGCGGCGCCTTCCTGGTGCCAGGGGAGGCCGGGGCTTCTACCGCCGTGGGCCTCTCGCGCAGCGCCTCCAGCTCCCGCCGCAGCGTCGCAATCTCCTCCCCTTGTGACGCAATTTTGGCGTCGCGGATTTGTAATTGGGCCCTGAGCTCCTCCGTTTCGTGGTCGTCGCGGTGCCGCGCGGCCCTCAGCTCCAGCTCGTTTACGACCGCCTCCACGTCGCGGGATGCCGGCCTGAGGGCACGGACACACGTGCCCTTCAGGTTTTTGGAGCACCCCGTGACCTTCTCGAACTTTACGGCGCCATCCATGGCGCGCGCCACAAGGTCGGGCTAGGGGCGGTGGCGCACCTCCCGCGCAATTTGCTCCGCCACCCTCAATTTCAGGGCCGACCGGCTTGGCTGGCGGGGGGCCGCGCCGACGCCCAGTAGCTCCCTAGTTGTCTGGAGCTCCATCTCCTCCGACTGTAGGCGCAGGAATTCTTTCTTCGCGGCAAGGACCACGTAGCCCCCGATGTATGGGGGCGTCCCCTCTTTGCCGCAGCCGAGGTGCTGGGGGTCGTTGGCGGCACCGAGATGACCGACCCATCCGACTCCTCCTCGCTGTCAACCGGCTGTCGCCAGAATCCCCTATCAGAGGCAGCAGAAGAAGCCCTGCTGCCCCTGGTGGATCCCGCCGACATGGGTCGCGCCCTTCTGGCCCGAGTGGGAGCCGCGGCCCTCCTGGGCCCCGGCTGCGCCGTCTCCTCATCCCTCGCCGACCTGACCGTGTCAGGTTCCCTTGCCTGGTTTGTCATCGTTTCGTCCCGTCCTGCGTTTTGTTATTGGTTTGTAGAATTTTCCATGTTTGTCCCACGAGTAGGTCAAATCCTAGGTCCGCCCGGCAGAGCCGCCTTACCTGGGTAAGGCAGATACAACCGGGGGGTCGCCAGGTACCCCAGGGTTGGTCGCTAGCGACTGGTGCACCCACCAGCCACCTCCCCGCCCAGCCATTACACTTGGCCAGGTCCATGGAACCTAACCTAACCATTTTTTTGCTTTTTTTGGGTTCAATTGGAAGAGGAAATGCGTTTGCGCACGCGCGGATTGGTTGCCCTTTTCGTCTATTCGGCTAGAGGGGACCCGGGCAGTGTGGGACTCATGTCCGCCCTGAAGGGGCAGCCTGGCGCCCGCGAGGTGAGGGCGAACCCAAAGATACAACGCCAGAAGGGGGCAACCTGGCAACCCAACCCTTACGGGTTGAGTTTAGCCCAAGAGTAGGCCACAGCCCTGAAGGGGCGACCTAGACGGGCAGCCCAGAGGGGGCACTCCCGAGGCTGGACATACTACCCACTAAAATCTCTCCCCTAACGTGGGCCTCCGGTACCTTTTTTCACTCGTTAGAATATGTAAAGAATACCAGCGTATAGCCACAACGGCGCTTTGACAATTCAACGCATTTCGCGTTATTCCGTCCTCGGTAGGATCCAGCGGTAGGACATTTTCAACCTGCTACGGTAAGGCACAGGATTTTTCTTCGGCCACGACCAGGAACCAGAGAAAGCCCATTCCGGGTGGTCGCCCCATGTGTTCACCTGCCGGGGCAGGAGCTTGCTCTTCGACACGGCCAGGAACCGGGACATCGTATCTCTACAGTTGACCGTGTCCATCTTCGTCCACCATGGTTGGATGATAATGAAGATGTGGTTTATCCTAGATGTCATCACGCCCACCTGACCTTCCACGAGGACAGGCCATTTTCTTCAGCAACGATCGGCACGGAGGACATCCTCAATGATCGCACCATCCCGGCGTGACCGCGCCACCTCTTCGCCTGCCTAGCATTTTCCCAGGACAGGGGTTCCTCTTCGGCCACGACCAGGAACTGGAGCTCCTGCTCAACGGGTGATCGCCCCATGTCTTCACCAGCCTGCAAAGCGAGGTCAGGGCTTCTTCTTCGGCCACGACCAGGAACCGGAGCTCCTGCTCAACGGGTGGTCGCGCCATGTGTTTACCTGGTTCAGCAGGGCTTGCTCTTCAACACAGCAAGGTCCCGCGGCGAATCCTTTCCCCGGTTGACTGTGCCACGTCTTCGTAGGCTGCAATCCTCGATGACCTGTTCCACGCACACTCGCACACACATTCTCACGGTCTTCAAGCAACCATCAGACTCGGACAAAATAAATGAATAAATATATAAATAAATAAACCAGTAAATACCTGTATCCTGATTAACCCAATGAAGGCGTCCTTTTCTCCACTGCAGCATCCCAGCCACGGCTGTCTTCATTTTCCGCCTCTTCTATTCTCAAGTCGTCGCCACTCTTCTTCTGCCTCGCCGCCTTCTCTTCTCTGAGCCACGATGCCCGGAAACCTACCGCATACACACCGCACACCCACACTCGCACTCGCACACTCTTACACGCCCTCTATCAAGTAGCAGGCACACAAAAATAAATAATTATATAAATAATAAACAAATAATAAATACTTGTATCCTGCTTCACTCCTTCAGAGCGTCCTCTTCTCCGCTGCAGCGTCCCAGTCACGTGTATCATCAATCTTTGCCTCTACTCTTCTCCTTTGAGTCATGTTGTCTGGAATCCTAACGCATACACACCGCACACCCACACTCACGTTCGCACAAGCCCTCAATCAAGCATCAACACGCACAAAATAAATAATTAATTATGTAAGTAATAAAGAAATAAGTACCTGTGTTCTGTTTCATCCCCTCAGGACGTCCTTTTCTCCACTGCAGCGTCCCAACCACGCCTGTCATCAGTTTCCGCCTCTTCTTTTCTGGAGTCATCGTTGCTCTTCTTCTACCTCGCCACCTTCTCTTCTGCTTTCAGCCATGACGTCCCGATACCTGCTACATATATCCCGCACACGCACACTCACACTCGCACACACTCGCACATTCTTACAAGATCTCAAGCACACAAAATTAAATGATTAAGTATTAATAAATAAACGAAAGCTCACCCGTGTTCTGCTTCACTCCTTCAGAGCGTCCTCTTCTCACTGCAGTGCCCCGACCACGACTGTCCTCTTCGTTGTCTTCTATCTTCACGCCCTCTTTTAGTCGCCTCTTACGACAGGCAGGGGTTACCGTGTCTGTATTCTAAACCCCCCAGGCACAGGGGTAACCTAACCTAACCTAATCTAATCTAACCTAACCTAACCTTTTTTTTTTTAATATTTTGACAGCAAGAAAATACATTTACGTAAGCGAGGAACCCGTCGGGTTAGGAGGAGTCTCGGGCAGTGTGGGACCCAAAGGTACATACCAAAACAAGTTTCCCTGAGTTGGATCGTTACAGTACCCCAATACCCACTAAAAACTTGCTCCGTATCGGCCACAGACACCTCCGGCAACCCCAGAGGGCTTTAATGGAGAGTATTCTGTGTAGCCACGATGTTGCTTACACATCGACCGACTCGGACGACCTAAAGGCGTTCAGTCGTCCAAGAACGTCGCGGGTAAGCACCAGCGCACCTCCGCTTATAACGCAGGGTATTTTGACCGACGGTGATTTCATTTAGC
This sequence comes from Osmia bicornis bicornis, assembly GCF_907164935.1. Classification (NCBI taxonomy): domain Eukaryota; kingdom Metazoa; phylum Arthropoda; class Insecta; order Hymenoptera; family Megachilidae; genus Osmia; species Osmia bicornis. The sequence continues at coordinate 55,487 of NW_025791366.1, forward strand.
CACAGAAGGTATAGAGTGCGTTGGTGGACACTCTACAGCCGTTGTGCGTACACACCGCCGGAACTGTGCATTATCCTTGCAGAATCATTTTTCCCTACCCGTATGTTTCCGCAGGAGATGTGTAGGGTTGAGCTGAGCCGCTTGGTCACCAGAGGCCGCAACACACATTTGGGCGAGTTAAGCCTCTCGATGGGCGGATCTCAGCCTGGGAGAGGTCGCGAAAACGAAGGAGTGCTCGCATGAATGCGAGAGAGAGGAGAGCCCGAGCCGCCTGGACACCAGCGATCGCTTCACACATTTGGGTGAGCTAAGCCTCTCGATGGGCGGATTTCGGGCCTGGAATTGGTTACGCGCACTGAGGAATGCACGCATGAAAGCGAGCGAAAGGAAGTCTTGGGTTGCCTGGACACCATCGACCGCAACACACTTTGGGTGAGCTAAATCTCTCGATGGGCGAATTCCGGGCGTGGGAGAGGACGCGACAAATTTTTCGAACGAAGGGATGCTCATGCGAGAGCACGCGGTAGCGCTCGGAACGCTCGTTTCGTTTGTCACATGCATTCATCCGTCCATTCAGTTCATTCAATTCTATACTCCATGTGTGTAAGGGCACCGTAAGCGGAAAGCTACGTATAGTGCGGATGCAATCAGAGAACCTAAGGGGAAGAGTAAGAAGGGTCGCGGGTCGCCGAGAGTCGGCCAGCGAGAGGAAGGTTCAGGCCGGCCGGTCTCGATCCACTGCCCGGCAGGTACAGTGAGAGGGAAAGATCGAGCTCGGGATGCTGTGAAGAGCGAGCGCGAGAGAGGGGATCAAAGAAGAAGCCGCGGGTCGGAATCCGGGAGAGAGCCGAGACGCGAACGTAATGCGTCCGCGATTAGAGGTCACTGATTGGGGATCGCGCGTCGTGTTAATGCGATTTTAATTGAATTTAATTAAATTGATGTAAGGAAATTTAAAATGTAATAAAATTCAAAATTTATCAAAATCCAAAATTTACAGAAAACTAGAATTGATGTTTCGTGTTTGGAGAATCACATTAATATTATAATTAAGAATTCATACGAACCAAAACCTTGAATTTTAAATTTGCCAGGAAAATTAATTTTATAGCTAATTAAATACAATTTTCGCGAAAGAAAGTTGGTGCAGATTGCTTCCAAGAATAATTGTCGGAGAGAGAGGTAGATGTTCGGGAAAAGTAGCATGTATTAAAATTGGATTTTCGAAATTTGAACTTTAGATTAGGCATGAAAGCTAGCAGTTTTAAGCGCCTCGTTGGGCGGGTGGGAGGCGCGTACTAACGGGTGATGAACGGATTACGTCACCCGCTCGGAGGTAGCGGCCGAAACTGGGTCAATGTGTCAGCCGTCGGTCGGCGTCTAAAGGGGGTGCGAACGAACTGTCTTCGTGTACAAAGGGTCCGATACTGCCGATCTGAAGGGGCTTCGCGCGCGATTCCTTTGTAGTCGTCTTTTACGACAAGCCAAGGAGGCTGGAGACGTATTCTGTAACCCCCCGCCTCCAGGGGAGACTTGATTCTATACTTCCACAGCAAATAGGATCTGATATAATCGAAAGTCTGGTCTATGCTTTATTAAGTCACCACCCTTGACCGTTATTGATCAGTGAGTGCAATTGATTTAATTGTTATTTATTCACGTTATTAATGTTGACTTGATTAGGTCCTTTCATCGAAGGCTTGGTAAGTTTTGGGTTGCCGGGCTTTGTTGAAGACGACCACGAAACCCCTGCTTCGATCGAGGGGAGGCGAGAAAGCGAGGGGAGTGTGCCGAAGCGCGTGTCTCGAAAGGGGGGCTCAAGGGTGAGGGACTACCCCTCGCAGGTTCCCCCAGCCACAACGATTGCCGGCCGCTCTGGATATAAATTGGGGCACCTCGTAGGGGCCTTCATTTAGTATATTTCTAACTGGGGAAGTCGCAAGTTCGCGCTGTTTGTGGTACACCGAATCGAAGCTTGGAGCAATACGCGTGTGTCGATACGTGCGCCGTGGTGCAGTGAGGGGTTATTGTGCATAACTAAGCGCAGCAGATCAGCACAGCACACCACAGCACATTGGTCATCCTCGCAGCGAAAAGGACCCGCTGTCGCCGACAACGCCCACGCGCCAACGCGTCTATAGCAGAGGCGGGTGAAGAAGAAGAGGAAGGAGGAGCAAAACAGAGGAAGAGCGACGCAGCCGATCACTATCAGTCATCCTACGACAAGCATCGCTGAGTAAGTAAGTATTGAGTGATCATTTGTCGATTAACGTTTATCGCACCATCCTTGTTTGTTCAGCCTGCCCGTTTAAACACTACTATTGTTGCTGATGTTGGTGTTCATTCCGTTGCCGTTGCTCCTATTAATACGTAGCTGGTTAGTCCTTGATTGTCAACCATGCTGGATATTGGCCGAATGCCGACTGTAAATAGCTGTTCGGTTTGCCGGTGTCCTGATACTAACTGCTTAGTTCTATCCTTATTCTTGATGAAGTTGATTGAATTAGTTCGATCTTGACTAGCTTAATTAATTAAATATATTCAGTTAAATCCTGGCTTGGCTTGACTTCCTTCACGTTGTCGAGTGGTTCCATGACTTGTTTCTAAGTCGGGTCAGGTCAGCCCGCTGTCCCGCTTCATCCTTGGATTGGGTTGCGTGAGTTGAATTAAGTTGATAGGGCAGGGCGGAGAGGGAGGGCGATGCACGCAGATTGATGCGAGTCAGTTGAAACAATCCCTTCCGTGCTACAGTTGTTCCCTTTTCTCCCCCTCTTTCCCCCTTTTTTTTCCCCTTCCCTTTTTCCTTCCTTTCGCTTATTCTCTTTCCCTTCCTTTCTTTTCCCCCTTTTGATTCAGATTTAAATTATAGATCATAAGTCATTTGGTTCGCTTTCCGAACCCATGTTACTCATTGTTTGCTGTGTTTTAGGATCCTTGTACCGTGAGGGTCATAACCGGGGTTGTCATTACCGTTACAAGTCGCAGTAAGTGTTGATCACTACCATGTCAGTTCAATTCGACTTAAATGTAGATCCTTGTACTTAAGAGTGCCCGTTTCCTTTTGTTCCGATAGCTACGTTACTGTGCTGCTAAATCTCCGAGCCGAAGAAGAAAGAGAAGAGGAAAACATGTCTGCGTTCAGCGTACTGCAGATCAGTTTAAACAGATGCCGCGCGGCACAGGATCTCTTGTGGCAGGCCGTGAACGAGTTTCGCGCGGATATAGTCGTCATCAGTGAGCCGTTAAATCCTCATCCGAATTGGCATCAGGACAGGAGCAGCTCAGCCTGCGTGTGGTATACGAATCGTCCTAGCTGCGACATGGGGGTGACTAGAAAGGTGTTTGAGACAGACGGATGCGTGGCATTGGAGACTCGCGAGTTTGTGATAGTGAGTTGTTACTTCTCACCATCACTGACTATAGAAAGCATTGAAGGTCAATTACGGGGTCTTGCGACATGTCTGTCAAGTGTTAGGAAACCGATTATAATCGCCAGGGATTTCAATCCCGCTCTCCGCACCGGGGATCAGATCGCGTGGATTCACGCGGTCGACGTATGATGGATTTGATTGTGCAAGCAGGGCTGATGCCCGTGGCAAGTCAAGGAGGCTCGTCATTCGAGCGTGGTGGCGTGGGTTCTCGAATCGATGCCCTTGCGTGTAGCCGCAGCCTCCACGGTCGAATATCTAGGTCCACAGTGTCCACGCGCTATTCGGGGTCGGATCACCGCTATCTTATTCATCGATTTAAAGCGAGACGAGAGACTATTGGTTCGCCCGAGGATTCTCTTTGGGAGGCGAGACTAGGTCGCCCGGACATGGAGGCGTGGATCCAACAGTTCAACGTAGTCAAGAGAGAGGAGCTGCAGCAGCCGCTCCATCGGAACAGTCCGCGCTACCGCCGCTGTGCACCGTGGCCGAAATTGATGAAGTGATTGAGGAGTTAGAGACGCTCTTTCAGTCAACCCGTCCACCATTGCCGACCCGCAAGAGGAGGAAAATTCAAAATGTACCATGGTGGAGCCAGGAGATAGCAGATCTTAGTCTCCAAGCAAAGAGTCTCCGCCACCGCTGGCAGAAGGTGGCTCGCCGGAGCCCGACGGCCGCACGACAGCAGGCGCACCCGTATCGCATGGAGATGCTGGAAAGCCGACGTGCCTTATCCTTGGCATTGCGTTGAGCTAAAGAGGCATCGTGGAGTGAGATGGTCTCGACTATCGAATAAGATCCGTGGGGGAAACCCTACAAGGCGGTCATGAATCGTCTGAAGGGGAAGTCGCCCCTGGTTCGCCTCAACCGAGAGGAGTTCCACGCAACGGTGTCCGCGCTTTTCGTGGTGGAGCAGGAGCGACAAGAAGAGGCTGCCATCCCAAGGAGTAGTGCAGCAGAAGAAGAGGCGGAGGACGAACCAAGAGGAGAAGAAGCAGCGCAGGCTTCATTGAACTGGCCACGTCAGGAAGGAGTGTCAACGTCGTCGGCATCCAACGCACGCGAGATCGCGGGGGTAGCCGCAGGGTCAAGCGCTGTTCCTCCTAACACCAGAAAGAGATGCTGAAGCCCAGGGGAGGGCACCTCGCGCCAGGGGGACGTGTTCACGAACGAAGATGTGAGGTACGCAATGGGGATGTGGAAGAAAGGAAAAGCTCCGGGTCCAGATGAAATCCCTGGCGAGGCCATTCACGTTCTGCGTAACACTGCATCCGGCTGGGTTTGTGCCCTTTTCAATTCCTGTCTGAGGCTAGGATACTTTCTAAGGGCTTGGAAAGTAGGGCGTCTGGCTTTAATACCGAAGGCCGGGAAAGCCTGTAATTCTCTTTCCGACCTTCGACCGCTTTGCATGCTGTCAAACATGGGGAAGTGTTTCGAATATGCTTTGCGCGTGTTAATGCTAGAAGCGATTCGCCTGTCTGGAGGGCTGTCGGTGCGTCAATTTGGGTTCACGGAGGGCAGATCAACTCATCAGGCGATGAAGGTGGTCATGTCGGAGTGGGGTCGTGCGCGCAGAGGGCGAAATCACTGTCTGCTAATTACCCTGGATGTGAAAAATGCATTTAATACAGTGCGTTGGGACCGCATCCCGGCTGCAGCTGAGCGCCGTGGGTTTCCGACGATAATGATGGACATGTTACCTAGCTATTTAAGCGAGCGAAGAGTGGGAACCCGGACGCCAAGCGGTGAGTGGGTGGAAGCAGCTGTATTTGGTGGGGTGCCACAAGGATCAGTGTTGGGACCACTGTTGTGGAACCTATCGTACGACGGGCTGCTGGAGGTGCTGCTGCCACCAGGCGTGACAACCGTGGGTTTCGCGGATGATAAGGCGCTGCTTATAGTAGCCTGAACATTAGACAGAGTGCGCGAGCTGGCAGAACATGCCTTACGTGTGGTGGGGGCGTGGTACGAGAGAGAGAGACTGGTTCTCGCGAAAGAGAAAACTGAAGTAGTGCTCTTAACTGGGCGGCGCGTACCCGACGGACTTGTACTATCGTACGAGGCCGCGATAATCAGGACATCGCGCTCGATTAGGTACCTTGGTGTGATGTTCAGTAATAGCAGACTCTTTCATAGTCAAATGAGCCGGGTATGTGAGAAGGCAGTGAAAGTAGCGCAGCACCTCTCGTGGCTGCTACCGAATCCACGAGGATGCGGTCCGAAACCGCGTTTGCTGTATTACCGAGTGCTAGAATCTATAGTTTTTTATGCGTCTCCGGTATGGAGCGAGGCGGTGGAGTACGGATGTGTGAGACAGCGATTGACATGGACACAGCGGTTGGGGTTACTGCGCGTGACACGCGCGTATCGTACCGTTTCATCAGAGGCATTGTGCGCGCTGTTGCATGCCGCGGGACTTGTTAATAAGGGCCAGGGCCGCTTTGTATGGATACGAGGAGGCGGAGGACCCGGAAGAGCGCGTGAATCTGCCGCAGGTGGTGGAATATGACACCTTTGATCGCTGGCAAACTCGATGGACAACCTCGGAGAGCGGCGCCTGGACTCGCAGGCTGATTCCCAACATCGAGGCGTGAGTGGAGAGCAATGGAGAACGTTACCTAACCTATAATCTGGCGCAGGTGATGACAGGTCACGGATGCTTTGCTCATTATCTCCATCGGATAGGAAGAAGTCCGTCCCCGAGCTGCTGGTTTTGCGATCCTCCAGTGGACGATGACGCGTGCCACACAGTGTTTGTGTGTGATCGTTGGGCAGTGCAACGAACACTTCTATACCTGGAGGTAGGGGAGCTGACTCCAAAGTCGTTTGCAAGCTGTCTTCTGGATAGACGAAGCCGACGCTCTCTTATATCGTTTGTAACCGAGGTGATGACCAAAAAGGAGAGTGTGGAGAGAGCAAGAGAACGCGCAAGGTTAATGGTGCCTAGTCGAGTCCGCGGGCGAGGCTCCCGTCACTCCCGCGGCACACGCGGAGGGGTGGCCGTGGGCGCCGGTGAGGCCAGACCGGCGAAGTTAATGGCATTAGTGAGGGCAAGCCAAACGCACGCACGTACTCAACCCGACCACCTAATTATGTTTGCGAGTATGTGAGTTAAGTATGTGAGTTTAGTATGTGTATTATTGTATCTGCGAGTTTATCTGTGAATTTATATGTCAAGAAAACATTTGTAAGGGAAGGTAAGGAATTACGTAGAATGTTATTAATAAATGGACGCCCTGCAGGCATTATTGCTTGATCATAACTTAATGTTTGTGTTTACCCAGTCCAGTAATAGGAGTGCTGTACTCGTGTCATAAAATAGGGCACATACACAGAAGTTCGAAGGTAGGGTTTACTCATTTAGTTGATCATTTCCGGCACAATCGATGCCAAGTATATTATTCGCGTGTCTGGAAAATTGAGGCGAAGTCGTACTCGTGAGGCCACGCTGAGCGAGAGCAGGGAGGAAGGGGAGCCGCGAAGGAGCACTTTCGCACGGGCAACTTGCCAAGCCATACAAAATCCGACTTAAAAATTTAATGGGTGCAGTATGCAGGCCAGGCGGTCCGAAGCGGGTTAACGAGTTCCGTCACCTTTGGCAAATAGCAGTTGGGATGGGCCCACACGGGGAGTACGGTAAGGAAAATCAGCCGCGGATCGGAGTCCGGGAGAGGGTCGAGACGCGAGCTTAATACGCCTGAAACTCGAGGTCATCAATTGAAAATCATGCTGTGCAAAATACAATTATGATTAAATTGATGAAACGCAATCTTGAAATAGTCAAAAATTCTAAAGTTGACAAGGAACCAGGGTCAATAATTCGTAGTTGAAGGACTATGTTAGTATTACGATTGAGAATTGAGAAGAGTCGTAGATTTGAATTAACTTATCATAAGAATAAAATTAAGAGGCAATTAATACAGTCCCGCGAAGGCAATTGATGCGAATCTTTCTCAAAATTAAGCGTTGCCAGGGAGATAGGTAGGTATTCGAACAATGAAGCATGTATTAGAGTTGAGTTTTCATGATTGGATTTAAAATTAGGCGTGAGAGCTAGAAGTTTTAAGCGTCTCGTCAAGCGGGTGAAAGGCGCGCACCGGCGGGCGATGAGCGTGTTAAGTCGCCCACTCGCACCACATGTCCAGAATTAAGTCGATGAAACGACCATCGGCCGATGTAAGAAGAACTGCAAGCGAGCCGCGTCCGTGTACGACGGCCTGAAGGCGCCAATCTGGAGATACTCCGCGCGAGGTCCCTTTTTAGTCGCCTTTTACGACAAGCCAGGGAGGCTGGGGACGTATTCTGTAACCCCCGCCTCCAGGGGAAATTCAATTCCATATTTCAGATCATAGATAAAAGAGTATGTTATAGTTCAACATTTCCAAATTAAGGACAACAGGGAGCTAGAGTTGATAATTCATCATTCATAATTATGAATCTATACTAGTGATTAGAAGTTGAGAGAGATTCGTAAATTGAGTTTTGTATTAACGTGGGAGTTGAAGCTAAGGGGCCATAAATGTAAGTTCACAAAATAGGCTGCTGATCACTATTTCAGGATTTAGGATCAGCAGAATGCTAGAAACGATGTTCGCAGAGTGAAAGGTTACATTAGAGTTATGAGAGGTTTCGTACTCTGGTTTTAGGTACATATGTGAGCTAGAAATTAGATTTAAGATTGGATGGATTCAACGGATGATGAACCGGTAATCGCACTTGGTTATTTCCCTAGCTGCTTGCCCAAGCAGTTGCACAATTGAAGTTAGAGTATAATTGAGACTTCAGCAGGTCAGAGATCACCCGAACCACGTGAGCCACTCGTTGGAGGCGAAGCGCCTCATCGAGAGATGGGAGAAACATGCGGACGAGCGACGAGCGAATTCCGCCGCCCGCTTGCGGGTGATGATAAAAACAGGTCAGTGGATCAGCCACCAGTCAACGTCCAAGGAGTGTGGCCAAGTCGCGCCCATGCACGTGAAACCCGCCGTTAGCTATAATAAGGACTTCGTGCGCGACCCCTTTTGCTTCATTTTTAACGACGTCGGGCCAAGGAAGCTGGGGACGGGTTCTACAATCCCCGCGTCCAAAGGGAGTTCAATTCAATTAATACAGTTCTCTACTTTGCTAGTTGGTCGGACAGACGAGCCATGGTGCCACAGGAGATATAAGAGATGAATGAAAGGAGCATTCATAGATTTAGGCTATACTTGCTTACATGAGGGTTTAGCACAATCGTTTGCATATTTCTGACAGAGAGCCCGATACTTGGTGAGCAGACGACAGCTTCCAGAAGCCATCGCCGGTTTGTAATTAACAGAGAGCAAACTATGTTTGAATTAGGTTATGCAATTGTGTTTGCGTTTGATTAGTTTATAATGTATGAAGCTGAAATTGAGCCTAGGGTTGAGGCTGGGATTGAAATTAAAATTTGCTGGTTCAAACTTACCCTTCCTTCAGTTATTGGTGCGGGAGTGACATACCATTATGACAACCGTGGGCGGCTCGCAATGTGTGTTGCAGTTGCCCTTTCGTAAGACAGGCTGAGAAGGTGCCAAACTTGATTGATATGCCAAATCAGGGTTGATTAGCCGTCCAGATAAAAGGCAGCATCAACAATGGCAGCAGTGCACGTAACCTTCCTTTGGTTCTCTCAAAACGTCATGTCACAGTTCTCATCTCGTGAGTCGGGTTGGGTAGATGTCAATTTAAATTTGGTGAGGCAGATCAGGGTGGACCAGTCGCCAAGATAAGGAGGCTGCATCAGCAATGCCCATAACACTCGAGGTCCTCGATGAATGTACGTCGCAGCCACGAAATAGAACCGCAAAGCACGCTTGCAGTAAAACATTAGTGAAGCGAGCTCGTATCACTGGTACACTTCCGTAACACTTATAGAACCGCACAGATTACGGGGAGACACAAAAAGAACGCGCACACACATGCACCAAAGAAGATAACCTAGCACTTAGTATCCACATAGACGTGAGGCGCCGCGAAGCACAGCAAGGGCCGCAGAGGTCGCGAAATCGTAGGAATTACTGATGTTGCAAAACCGAAGAAAAACCGAAGAAGTAGTAGAAAATCAAGAAAAATCAAGGAAACAAAGAACGATGTAACCCCGCAGCGCCAGATGCTTGGCAGGCCACGGGACCCTCGAACGACACGTCCGACCAGCTCGGCAGCCAGCACGAGACTCCAACCTAACCTAACTGTTTGCGTTTTGCGTGGTCAGAATGGTCAGGAAGTAACACGCCTGCGTGACGATCACAATAATGGATATTTTAACACAGAAATAAAGGGAATGGTATTTACACAAGTTATAGAGAAATGCGTGGTCAGCGTCTGTACAACTATTTACATACAAAGATATTTACACTAATCTTAATTACAAAGCACACGCGTGGACAGAATATCGTTTCACCGTAAAGCGTGGACAGAAACAATATGCGTCGCGTGGGCGGAAAAGTACGTAACCGAACTTGTACAATGCGTGGACAGAAACGCACGTGTTCTCGCGTCGGACGATCGTACAAGAAGAACAAGAATCGATCATGGCGTCGATCGTGCCGGTTCCGCGTGGAGAGTGGACCGCGTGGACAAAGTGGGCCCGAGAGGTGCTGCCGCTATCGGTAACGACGCACCAACGAAGTATTTTCGTTGCCAACTTCGCCGTTCGGCGTAGAATTGGGGAATTTCGCCAACAATTCCCCCGGCCATCAGCGACTGGTCGATGATGTGGTCTGCGTGTCCTAGCTGTTCTGCGAGGGCTGATGTAGTATGGCCAGCTTGGCGATGGGCCGCGTGAGCGTCGTGGTGGCCGTCTTGAGCTCGACGACTCTGGTCAATCCGTCCTTGCCTGGTATGAGTTTGAGAACCCGTGCCATGGGCCATTTCCCTGGGGGCAAGCGTTCATCAGTAATAAGAACAAGAGTGCCTACCTTGATCTCATTTGATGGATGGTGCCACTTCGAGATTGCCTGGAGTCGTTGAAGGTACTGCGTGGACCAGAGTCTCCAAAATTGTTGAAGGCGCTGTTGTAAAAATTGCCATCTTGACAAGCGATTGACTGCGACTTCTAGGAGCGTGGGCTCTGGCACTGCGTTGATCTGCGTTCTGATCAGGAAATGTCCTGGTGAGAGGGCTGCGATGTCGTCTGGATCGTCGCTGAGTGGTTCCAGTGGCCGCGAGTTGAGAATCGCTTCTATCTGCGTGAGCAATGTTACTGATTTCTCGTACGTCAGTAGAGCGTCCCCAACCGTCCTCTTGAGGTGAAACTTGAGAGATTTCACAACCGCTTCCCATTTTCCATCCATGTAATGGGCGGCAGGAGGGTTGAAATGCCACTGAATGCCGTCCTCAGCGAGCAGTGCTGCGATGTTCTGATTTTCCTGCGTGCTCTGCGTGAACTGCTTCTTTAATTGCGTGTCTGCTCCTTGAAAGTTGGTGCCGCAGTCTGAATAGAGAGCGGCTGCGATGCCTCGTCTTGAGGTAAATCTGCGATATGCTGCGATGAAAGCGTCTGTCGTGTAGTCCGAAACAACTTCCAAGTGCACGGCGGATGTTGCGAAGCACACAAATACGCAAATCCACCCTTTCTGCGTCTTGGCTCCTCTTCCCTTCCAAGTTTTCAGCGTGAGCGGTCCTGCGTAGTCCACCCCTGTGTGGGTGAACGGGCGTGATGGAGTGACCCGACAAAGAGGTAGTTGGCCCATCAGTTGATGGGCACGGATCCCCCTCTGCCGAGCACACTTCACACACCTCAGGATATGCGTTTTCACTGGAGCTCGTCCACCGGTGATCCAGTAGCGTTGTCTGAGAAAGGCAAGAGTGGATTGCGTACCTCCGTGCATGGTCTGATGATGAGCGTGGTCGATGAGAAGCGTTGACAGTCTCGAATCACGAGGCAAAATTACCGGGTGTTTGCCATCCTGCGAAAGTTCTGAGTGTTGGAGGCGCCCGCCTACCCTGGCGATTCGCTGATGGTCGAGGTAAGCGGTGAGCCTCGTGAACGAATGCGTAGACGGAAGCGTTGTTCCTTTTGCGAGTGCAGCGAGTTCGTCTGTGAAGAACGTAGACTGCGTGGCCTGAATCCAGTAAATTCTGGCCCTTTCCATATCAGCTGCGGTAATGAGAAGCGTGGGCGAAGCATCTTGTCGTTTGAACAGCTTGTCCACGAATTTGAGGCAGAGAGCGGTGATTCTGAGTAATCTGTTAAAAGAAGAATATTTATAGATTAGCTCCCATGAATATTCTTTTACTGCGTTTGCTGTGTGGAGTGCGACGACAGCACGAGCTTCTGGGGCACCCAACTCGTCTGCGTCGACACTGGTCTGCTTGGGCCATGCGTTCTGCGTTTGCGTGAGCCACGGTGGTCCCGTCCACCAAAGCGAGTGCTGCTGTAGCTGATCTGTCGTCATGCCTCTTGACGCGCAGTCAGCTGGATTCGATGATCCTGGTACATGCCTCCAGTGAAAGTTCTGCGTAATCTCCTGGATTTGGATTACCCTGTTGCGTTCGTAATCCTTCCATTTGGAGGGGTGGGTTTTGATCCATGCCAGCGTAACTTCTGAGTCCGTCCACATAAATGTCTGAGAAACGGGCATGTTCAAAGTAGCGTGAACATGCCTCATCAGTTTTGAAAGTAGCAGCGCTGCGGTGAGTTCCAACCTCGGGATGGTCAGACGTTTGAGTGGTGTCACTCGCGTTTTCGAGCAGATGAGAGAAGTGTGGGTACCCGTGGACGGTGCGTGGACAATGAGATAGACGACAGCTGCCATTGCGAGGACAGAAGCATCAGAGAAACCATGTAGCTCAACTGTTGACGTGGTCAGTGTGTTGAACCATCGTGGAATGGATAGCCTGGCCAGGCGCGTTAAATCTTCTCTGATGCTGAGCCTGCGATTTGTAATTGAAAGAGGCAGCAGGTCGTCCCAGCCGAGTTCCTGTAACCAGAGCTCTTGAATTAGAATTTTGGCTCTAATAACTACAGGTGCAACAAAACCGAGAGGATCAAATAGTTGTGCTACTTCTGAGAAGACGGGGCATTTCGTGAACTGCGTGCGTTGAGTAGCTGATATGGTTGCGAAATTGAATGCGTCTTCATGCGGTGTCCATTTGATTCCGAGAATCTTGGTTTCGCAGTCTTCAAACGAAATTGATGCGTTATTCTGATTATCTGCGAGGGCTTCAAGCAACGACTTGCTGGTAGAGTGCCATTTTATCAACGGAAATCCACCCGCTTGGCAAAGTTGCGTCAGCTGACTTGCAACATCCTGTAGATGGTCTGCCGTATCTGCGCCACCAAAAATGTCATCGACGTACCTGCCATTTTTGATGGGTTCGACGGCAAGGGGACATTTCGACCCTTCGTCGTCAGCGAGTTGCAAGAGCGTTCTCACGGCCAGATACGGTGCAGCTTTCGTTCCGTACGTGACCGTGGTCAGCTGGTACTACGTTTCCTGTTGAGTTTCATCAAGCCAGAGTATCTGCTGCAAGCTCCAGTCCTCCGGATGCACCTTGATTTGGCGGTACATCTTCGTGATGTCGGTTGCAAACAGATGTTTGAATCTGCGTATCCTGTTGGGTCGAAACAGACCCAAATCTTCTTTAAATTTCGCGCGGCTAGTTGGCCGTTGCAATGCCCTGGGACGGGTGCGCGTCAAAGAAAAAATTGACGTCGCTATGCGTCGCCCACGCTGTGGGGAAGGGGTAGCTGGGTCTAGGGCGGTCGAGCGTACCGCTCGAGGGCCCTACACAGTTCTTCCTGATTCGCAAAGGGACACAGTAAACAGTGTAATTCTTCACATTTATACAGTGTTTCATTGAACTGGAGAGTTTTACCGTTCAAAGACGTAGTTCTATCAGATTACAAAGGTACGTAATCACAAAAGCGGCATTTCACAGCCCAAACACATACACAAACCAACAGCGGTCGTGACGACGACCCGGTAGGGTTGGTTACTCCACGTAACCACCCTGATTATACATTACACATTGGCGCAATGCAAACTATACGCGGTCGTGACGACGACTCGGTAGGGTCGGTTGCTCCATGTAACCACCCTGATTACACAATAACAAAAACAAGCTGCCGTCCATCGGTCCAGCCCATGACGATTACATATCGTCATCAAAAATAAAAAGCTGCCACACATCGGTCCAGCCTATGGAGACTCCGCGTCTCCATACAACTTAACACGCGATCAAACACGATCCAATCTGATTACGTGAAGAATAATCAGCCAAATCCAACTACACACATAAGACACACACCTCACATTGATACAAACAGATTATCAATAAATATACTATTTTATCGAGGTTTTTTTTGGCCGCAAGGTCTTTTTTACCTTGGGGTATGCCCCCAAAAATTGTGTTTAATTATTTGTACATTTATTTACCATAATGTCTTTCCTTTTACATGAACCACGGAGCTCAGACAAAAGGTTTGAGTTTCGACGCTACATATCCAGATGAGCAGATCTGCGATGTTCAGCACAAGGTTCGGACCGGTGTGAAGAAGATCATTTAATGCGTGTCCTGAAGAAGTTGGGCTGGAGCCATTGACCACCACGCGCAAGACGGTGGTCGTGCTGCCCAACTTGAGAACGCCATGGTGCGGAAGAAAGTACTGAAACGGACTGATTATTGAGTCATTATTCAGTCTTACCATGTAACCAAGCTGCTCATATGCGAGCATGAACTTGGTGTACAGCTGTTTGTACTGAGCGTCCTTGCTGAATCGTCGGAGTGTCCTCTGAAGACAATGGTGCGCCGTCTGGTATGACTTGCCAAGTGCTCGTGGATGGAGTTTGAGCGGCAATCGCACGATGTACCTTCCTGAGGAGTCTCGCGAATGCGTGGTCTGGAAATGATCTTCGCACTCTTGCTCTTCTGGTGTGAGCAAGGGTGCCGTGTCCTGCGGTGGCTCTTCCTGCGTCCAGAATCGGCTGAGTAACTCGTCCAACTGGCAATCGGTGTTACTGACCGTCACCTGATGAGAAGTCCTGCGAATGTTCTGAATGCCCTCGAGGGGCCCGTTTACGAGCCAACCGAAGATCGAAAGTTGTGCGATCAACGGTGTTGAAGCGTTCCGAATAATGTTTGGCTTGATGACTTGCCCGTATGCATCGGCTCCGAGAATGATGTCCACCGGTCTGGAGACGAGAAATCGAGGATCTGCTAGATTCAATTTCTCCAGATGCGATGGCAGCGTTGGACGAGCTGGTGGTTCAGATGGTAAGCAAATGGTCACCTTCGTCAGCACATGTGCTTGAATGGTGACTGAGAGTGGTCTGTAATTGGAATGGGGGGTAATATTGACCACTCCATTCGTCTGCGAGGTCCTTGCTCCACCAACTCCGTGGACATTCAACGAGGAGCGTTGTCTTCTGAGTCTGAGCTGCGTTACTAATGACTCTGAAATCAACGAGACTTCAGAGCCTGAATCAATGAGTATTCTTACTTGCTGCACTGCGAGGTCAATGTGCACTCTTGCGAGTGCCGTTGCTAGAAGCGTTGTCCGTGGCCTGCGTGTACTGGTTGCGTGGGCTGAACGATTTCTGTGTGCGTGGGCTGCGATGGCTGCGGGTGCGTTGACGACTGCACCTTCACTTCAATGAGTGGTCGCTGAAGTGGTTGGCGCGGTCTGCGTGGTGGCTGCTGGAGCCGGCGTGGGCGTGATCTGCGCTGCTGCTGCTGGAAGGCCTGGCACCAGCACCTTGCTAATGTCGGCCCCATGCAGCATGGTGTGGTGGATCTCGTCGCAGATCTTGCAACGTTGTCGTGTTCGGCAGCCGCGTAGATTGTGGTTGCCAAGACAGTTCACGGAAAGTGCGTGTGCCTTGACCACGTTGGCGCGGTCGTGCGGGGTCAGAGCTCTAAAGACCGGGCATGCTGACAGAAAGTGGTCTTTCTGACAGAAAGCGCACGGATAGAGTGCGGACTGTGTGGATCTGTTGTTTCCTGCGGGTGCTGTGTGGGCTGGAGCAGCTGGTCTGGCGGTTCCTGCGTGGGCTGCGGCTCGTGCGGGAGCGGAGCGTTGCTGCGCAGGCTGTGTGGTCCTGCCTGGAGCTGTCGGCGTGGGCTGTGCGGCACGAACAGTGCTGAGCTGCTCCAGCTGTTCGAGAGTGCGTGCGCGGGCGAGCAGGAACGTGGTCAGTTCCTTCAGCGTCGGGTACTCCTTCTTCGTGGCCAGCGACGACTCCCAATGCTCGCGCGTGTCGGCGTCGAGCAGTCGGACGAGGATGGTGAGGAGAAAGCAATTGTGTGCGTCCTCCAACCCGAACGAGCGTAGCGCTTGCTGCGTCTCCTGAATAATCTTGACCATTTTCCGGAGTGAAGCCGCCTTTCGCAGTTTCATCGGCTTAAGATTTGCGAGCCGATCCATGTGAGACTGCACATTTAGCCGCTTGTTATCGTAGCGGCCATCAAGCAGCTGCCATGCCTGATCAAGCGGGCCATCTGTGGTTGGCAAATGGCTGATCAAATTTGCCGCGTGGCCTGTAACTGCTCCCTTCAAGTACAGAAACTTGTCGTGGGCTGCGAAGTCGGCGCGTTCGCTGATGACGGAGGCAAAATGGGCCTTAAACTCTGTCCATTTGCTATAGTCTTCCTCAAATTTCGGGACACAGCGATCTCGGGGAGTCGTGATAGGCTTGCCGAGGACTGCGTGGGCGCGTCGGTCGACGAGGCCGTCGTGGTCTGCGAGGGCTGCGTGTTCTGTTTAATCTTCTGTTCCAGTTGCGCCAGAAGTTTGCGTGCCGATAGAACGACGCGAGCTTCGTTGGAGGTCACCTTTTCCTTAAAGTAGGCGTGGTGGAGCTGCGTGGACGGCCAAACCTTGGAGAGGGCAGC
The DNA here is from genome assembly GCF_907164935.1 of Osmia bicornis bicornis. NCBI lineage: Eukaryota > Metazoa > Arthropoda > Insecta > Hymenoptera > Megachilidae > Osmia > Osmia bicornis. The sequence goes on from NW_025791366.1 coordinate 71,770, forward strand.
GTGTTCGCGTTGGAATTCTACATGAATTTCCAGAATCGATGTCCTCATGAGCTCTGGCTCTTCTGGCGCGACTTCTGCGGGGGCCTTGTTGGGGGTCACCTGCAGGTCCTCCACCATGGCCAGGAGGGTGTCAAGACGCTCCTCCTGGACACGGGAACGCACCTGAAGCTCCGATGTCAGGCGCGTGGGCGAGCGTGTGCGCGTGGCCTGCGTGGTCTCTTCAGGGACTTGAAGCGTGGTCGGCGAGCGTGGACGAGCGACCTGCGATGGCTGCGTGGTCGTTTCCGCTGCGTGGTCTGTATCGAAATCGGACGCCGTCATGGCCGCCGGCGTCTCTTCCGGTTTTGAGGCCGGAGACGGATCGCGTGATTTCGGCATTCTTACCACTGAGTGTCACTGAGAACTTTAGAAAATTACCGAAGTCACAAGCGTTCGTTAACGGCACAATTCACCTCTAGCGTGTTCCGCGCACACAGCGAGTCACTGAATTCGCGTGAAGCGCGGTCACTACACGTAATGGCGGCGAAACACTACCGTTACGCGTCGCAACGACCGTTACGCGAGCCCGGGCGTGTTAATCCGGCTCGAAGGACCAAAATGTTTGCGTTTTGCGTGGTCAGAATGGTCAGAAAGTAACACGCCTGCGTAACGATTACAATAATGTATATTTTAACACAGAAATAAAGGGAATGGTATTTACACAAGTTATAGAGAAATGCGTGGGCAGCGTCTGTACAACTATTTACATATAAAGATATTTACACTAATCTTAATTACAAAGCACACGCGTGGACAGAATATCGTTTCACCGTAAAGCGTGGACAGAAACAATATGCGTTGCGTGGGCGGAAAGGTACGTAACTGAACTTGTACAATGCGTGGACAGAAACGCACGTGTTCTCGCGTCGAGCGACGTACAAGAAGAACAAGAATCGATCATGGCGTCGATCGTGCCGGTTCCGCGTGGACAGGGGACCGCGTGGATAAAGAGGGCCCGAGAGGTGCTGCCGCTATCGGTAACGACGCAACAACGAAGTATTTTCGTTGCCAACTTCGCCGTTCGGCGTAGAATTGGGGAATTTCGCCAACACTAACCTAACCTAACCTTTTTTTCTTTTTTCTCGGGGAAATCTTGCATAAGACCCCCCGTGCCCCTGGAGGAGGGCAGCGGGGCAGTGTCAGATTCCTACTGACTAAAATCCCGCGGCGACCTCCGCCGGCTCCATCGCGGGGGAACAGCGTGCAATGGCGGCCGGGACCCCAGCCCGTACCGCCTGCAGTCCCAGCGCCTCGATCTCCTCACAGGCTACGGGGAGGAGCAACGCCCGCCCGCCCGCCAGCACTTCGCTCCGCCGGCTTCCGGTGCCGGCTACACCCCGGGTCCGCGTGCAATGGCGCCCACAGAACGGGCCTGCGGCCCGCCGAGTCGTCCACCTGTGGGCTGCAGTGAGCCGTGGCCGGCCACACTCCAGGGGGACTCCCTCGGCTCCGCTGCACCCCCCTGCGGGGGCCAGCGCCACTCCCAACGTGGGAGGGAAATCGCCACTCTCCGCCCGGCGTCACCCGGCCCCCCGAGGCGGACGGAGAGGGGCCCCCGATTGGGAACAGGTTCCCCACATGCACGCCCCCGAGTCCGACCGGGGTCCGGGCTGATTTCGTCCGGGGCGGGAGGGTACACCGCGACCCCTCCCGCCCCACAAGAAACACCCCCCGTGAGATCTCCCCAGGGCCCGTGTGCCCTCCCGCTACACTACTCCGTCCCGCATCCGTCGCGCCGGGGGGGCAAACAGCGAAATCCGCCATCGCTCCCCGGCGCACCTTACGGCGGCGGATCCTGGCGACGTCGTCGCGTCCCACGTCCGCGACCTCACCGAGCAGGATCGTACCTTTCACGATTTCATGACCTCCTCGCAGAAGGTGGTCACAGCCCTCCATTCTGTCTCGCCGGCAAGCATCTGTCTCACGACGCCTGCCGGCGAGAGATCCTCCCCTATTTCTGCCGTCAGGGCGTGGCGGGCCACCGCAAACACCGGGCACTCCGCCAGCGTGTGTTGTGCGGTGTCCCGCGCCGCCCCGCAGAGCCAACAGTAGGGGGTCCATTCCCTGTTCCTCCGGCACAGGAACTCCACGAGCACCCCGTGTTCCCGGGGTTCACCTGCGTGACCCGGAACGACAGGCCGCCATGGCCGCGATTCCGCCACTCCGATATTATCGGCAGGACCGCCCCGACGGCGCGGCATCCGGCGGTAGCCCCCTCTGCTAGGGATCTCTGCCACCTTTCTGCCTCGACCAGTCGGGTCTGGCTCCGGTGTTCCTCGATCGTCGGCCCCGGCGGGACTTCCTCGGCCTGGCGGAGGACTCGCGAACACCAGTATGTACTGGATTCGACCTCCGCCTGGTACCGGAGTGGGCTGAGACCCGCCAGGACAATCGCCCCCTCGTAGGGGATCGTGCAGTAGCCCCGCACGATCCTGATGGCCAGCCGGCGCTCCACTCGCCGCAGCTGAGTGCAGCTGTGCCTGCTGACCGCCAGATCGCCGGCCCATATCGGAGCCCCGTTTAGGGCTATCGACCGGACGATTTCCACGTAATGGCGGCGAACTCTCACTCCCGGCCCCCCGAGGTTGGGCAACAGGCGGCGAAGATTGGTCGCCACCTGTTCCAATCGGGGAGCCAGGCGGTCGAAGTGAACATCGAACCGCCAGTGGCTGTCGAGATACAGACCGAGGTATCGAAGACCCCTGCCGATCACGATCCCGCACCCGCCGACCTCGAGCCAGAGCTGGGCCGGAGGGGCTACCCCACGTCGAGGCTCGAAGGACCACATGGCCTCGGTCTTGTGAGGAACTAGCGCCAGACCCAGCCCCCGGATCGCTCTTCACACGATGGCGACCCCCACCTCGGCACGACGGCAGGTCCTCAACCAGTCCCGCCCGGTGGCCAGCAGGTAGTAGTCATCTGCGAATACCGTGGCCCACACCCCGGGCGGGAGGTTCACCCGCATCGCCGCGTTTTACCCCACGTTCCATAAAGGGGGCCCAGTTTGGACCCCTGGGGCACTCCGCGGTCGAACTCTCTCCAGTGCAGCTTACCGTCCCGGCCCGTGTACAGTATCCACCTGCCATCCAGGAAGGCCCCGATGATCCTCTGCAGATACGGGGGGACGTTGTGGTGAACCAGCGCCCCCCGTATCGTCCCACGGGGCAGGGTGTTGAACGCGTTTGTAACGTCCAAGGAGACGCCCAGCGCCACCCCACCCCGGGACGTGGCCGACTCGGCGAGGGTGCGCACCCGCTGGATAGCGTCGATGGTGCTGCAAACCTCGCGAAACCCGAACTGGATTGGCCCCGATCTGTCCGACATCCAGTTCGGGGCCAACGCTCGACAGGTGGTGGACGAGGCGGTTTGCGATGACACGCTCGAAGAGCTTTCCCACCTCGTCCAACAGCACAATGGGCCGGTACGAAGAAGGAGAATCTGCGGGCCGTCCGGCCTTTCGGAGGAGGACCAGCCGCCCTTTTTTCCAAATCGAGGGGAACACCCCCTGCTCCAAAGCGGCGCTGAAGAGGCGGCACAGCCTCGGACCTAGGACGCCGGACGCGATAACACAGGCGCGGCCGGGGATGTCGTCCAAGCCCGGGGCGGTATTCTTGACCCCGAGCCTTCTGACGGCATCGTCCAGCTCCTCCTCTGTGACCTCCAGGTCGGCGGACCAGGCAACGGGCTCCGCCGGCCCTTGCTGGTGGCGCGGGTGCGACGTTCACCCGGAACGGGGGAAATGGGTGTCCACTACCCGCGTCAGCAACTGGGGGTTCAGGGTCTCCGAGACCGGGGGTGCCCGTGCGCGGAGCTTGCCCATGATCATCCGGTAAGGGCGCCCCCACGGATCCTCGTCCAGAGAGCCCCGGAGCTCCTCCCACGCCCGGGATTTCGCGTCCCTGATGGCCTGCCTCAGGGCTACCACGAAGACCTGGTATGTGCCCCTCAGCAGATCCTCCCTCACCGGGTCGCGGACTCGAGCCCTTCGGGCGCGCTGCCACTGGCGCCGGGCATGCTGACACTCGGATCGGAGATCCGCAATATCGCCCGACCGCCAGTACACCGCCCTCCGGGGGGCAGGCGCGGGGCCCGGGGCATGGCGGTGTCGCATATTGCGGTCATCGCCTCCCGGAACCACTTGGCCTCCCCCTCAACGTCCGCGACCGGCCCGGCGAGCGCTGCGGCCATCAGCATGTCCTTGTCCAGCCTCTTCAGCACCCAGCGCCGCAGTGGCGGGCTACGCGCCGGCCTGGAGGCGGCGGGGAGAGAGTAGCTGAAGGTGATGTATAGATGATCACTCAGCGTCTCCCTCGCCGCCACCCTCCAATTTTGCACCATGCGTCCGGCCACAGGAGACGCCCAGCCCAGATCCACAATGGATTCCCCCTGAAAACTTTTTTTTTTTTTTACGTGTGGCAATCTTCGAAAGATGCCCCCAGCCCTCCTGGGGAGGAGCCGAGGGTAGTGCCGGATTTTTACCGGCTAAAACCCCCACGGTGGCCTACGCTGTGTGTTGGGGAGGGTCCCAGGGACCTCTGACGAACAACACCGGGGCCCAAACACCCATGGCGCGTTGACGACCCCTTGCTCGGGGGAGGGTCTAGCCTTGGCCCTCCCCCTACGTGCCAAACTCCGCCGCCATCGGGGGCCACACCCGATGACGGCACTCCTCGGGCCGCGTGCAATAGGGACCGAGGCCCCAGCGCCGGACCTTGCGGCCCTGCGGCCCCGCATAAGTTTCGCGGGGCCGCGCGATCGGTGTCGGGGGGGGGCCGTTCGCCCCTCCCCGGTGCTCCTCTTCCGGGGGGTGACTGGTGTCCCCCCACAGAACTCCTCTTCAGGGGGATAGGGTGCTCCCCCCATCCTCTTCTCCACGTTGGGGGCGGTGGGCCTGGTATGCAACATCTTCACGGCCCACCGCCCCTTCTCGCTCAGGTGACGCCGTCAGGGGGTCTCCTTCTTCTGCGGATGGCTTCTTCTCCTTCAGGGCGATGACCGTCTCGCAGTAATCGGTTACCGCCCTCCACTGATTCTCGCCGGCGAGCATCTCTTTGACAAGCGCCGCCGGCGAGAGATCACCACCAACTTCGCACCGCAGGGCGTGACGGGCCCGCGCAAACGCTGGACAGTGCCCCAGGGTATGTTGCGCGGTGTCCTGTCCAGCCCCGCAGTGATGGCATGCTGCCGTCCCCTCCGCCCGGATCCAGTGCAGGAACTCACTGGAAACAACCGTGTCCGGTGAGCACCTGTGTGGTCCTAAACGTGAGCCTTCCGTGGCCGCGGTCCCTCCGTTTCTTGAGCACTGGAAGGACCGCCCCGGCCACGCGCTGGGGCTCGCGTCGCCACCGACCCAGGGCTCTCTGCCGAGCCTGGCGCCTAATCCTAGCAACAGCTTCGGTCATCTCTTCTGGCGGGATCCCGTCCAGACGAAGGGCACGCAGACGCCAGAAGACTTTGGCGTCACCCTCTGCCTGGAACTTGAAGGGGACAACCCCCGCCGGGGTCATCGCCGCCTCGTAGCGGACCGTGCGGTAACCTCTGATTACCCTGATGGCTATGCTCCTCTCAGCCCGGCGCAGCAGTTGCTGGCTGCGCCGGGAATCCATCAGGGCGTTCGCCCATATGGGCGCACCATAGATGGCCATGCTCCGCACGTAGAGACGGCGAACCTTCTCGTTGGGCCCTCCGATATTGGGCAGTAGACGAGCAAGCGCGTTGCTTGCCCTGTCTACACTTGCCGTCACGAGAGTCCATAACTGCGAAAAGGCGAGTTTTCGTCCGTTCTTGCGCATGTTCGGCCTGATTGGCTATAATCCCATTCCCATACGCTTGCGCACAACGTCGCTGAAGCGCCTCCACGCGGTGCATCTACGTGAAAGTGCATCATTTTGAGCATATAGCGGGTAGCCAGAGCGTGTATATCGAAGTGTCTTGTGTTTTTTAAGGGTTTTTGTTGTGTATTGTATTATTTTTTGGTAAGTATTTCTTTTATGTTCTATATTTTATCTTTCATGTTTCATATTTTATATTTTATATGTTATATGTTATATGTTATATTAAATATTGCATGTTATTTATTTTATAGGTAGTCGGGGCGTGTTTTCTTGCTGTTTTTGTTATTTTTTGTCAGTGTTTTTCTTTTTTTTGTGAGGTGTTTTTCTTTGTAAGTATTTCTTTTATATTTTATATTTTATCTTTCATATTTTATATTTTTTATTGTTTATTTTATTGTATTTATTTTTGATGTGAAAAGTGTGTGAAATGGAAGGAGTCCCCGGACCATCCGGTGAGTCTCCAAGTTGGAGAAATCCATCAGGAAAGGTAAGCTCGCGTTATAAAAATATGTACATATATATATTGTAGGATGTAAGTTCAGAATGTTTGGGCCGAGCGATAGTTGGACTGACAGAAGTGTCAACGAAGTGTGTTTGGACCGTTTGACAGTTGGATCGAGCGAAGTGTGAAGAAAGAGTGTTTGGACCGAGTGACAGTTTCTACGAATCGAGAACCAAAAGTCCGCGCGTGGCAAGAGTGTGTGAATGCGTGTGTGATGTGGTGACATGTACAAAACTTTGTTCTTTTTGTAGCTCGTTCGATCTTCGCAGAAGATGATGATTATAAATCTGTACAAGAGTCTGAAGGAGGAACGGCCAGATCTTAACTACAGACCGTTAATTGCATTGCTCTCCAAACGGACCGGAATCGGCCAGTTGACAATTTCGAAAGCTGTGTCGGAATATAAGTCAACAGGCGCCGTAACGTCTCCAAATACGAAGAGACCCCGCATGAATATTTTGGAAAAGACATCCGAGGAGGCGATATTGGGCATAAGGAAGAAAGTGCACGAGTTTTGGTTTCGGCGAGAAATTCCCAACATGAAAAAAATATTGGAGGCTGTGAACGAAGATCCCCAACTACCGGGTTTCAGCGAATCGTCGCTATATCGTCTGCTGAAGCGAATGGAATTTAAATATGTCGTTCGCGCGCGTAATAGCGCGCTGATCGACAAGGAGCACATTGTCACCTGGAGGCAGCGATATATAGAAGACATACAGAAGTATCGTTCCGAAGGGCGTCCGATCTATTTTCTGGATGAGACGTGGGTCAACGCAGGAGATGTCCGACGAAAACTGTGGGTGGACACTTCAGTCACCTGCCCCGCAAATGCAGAACGCAGGGGCCTGTCCACTGGAAGTATACCGGAGCCAGCCAATAAAGGCAAACGACTTAGTCACGTCGGGTCATTGGAGGGGTTTGTACCTGGAGCCCTCCTCTGTTTTGAGGCGAAGAAAAATTCTGCCGACTACCACGACGAAATGAATGGGGACACATTTTTCCGTTGGTTTCGCACCTTTTTGCCCATGCTACGAGATGGGGCAATTATTGTTATGGACAACGCGCCTTACCATAGCACCAAAGTTGAAAAATATCCCACAATGAGCTGGAGGAAAGATGACATCATTACGTGGCTGATCGGTAAGGGGTAACAGGTAGAACCACGGTATGTCAAAGCGCAGCTTATACAATTGTCACAGAAGCATACGCGCTACCAATATGTAATTGACGAGTACGCGAAGCTGCATGGACATACTGTGGTTCGCCTTCCCCCTTACCATTGTGAATTGAACCCCATCGAGTTGGCATGGGCAAAAATTAAAGAATATGTAAGGGGGCGAAACACGACGTATAAACTGTCGGATGTCAAGGCACTAGTAATGGAAGCGGTGGAAAATGTGTCCGCCGAGTCGTGGCAGAATTTTATTCGCCACACGACGGAGGAGGAAAATAGGTTCCGCCAACTCGACAACATCACTGATAATATTCCGGCCCATCCTCGTACCGGCCTGAGGGGAGGCCACTCCACATCCGCCCTAGTTAATCGGACGGATAAGCGGCGCACATCCGTTACCCTGCTAGTGCTGGGCTGCGCCACATCCTCCGCGCCCGTTTCCCGTCTCGCGTCCTGTTGAACAGCCGCAGTCGCCGTCGGTACATCCCGTCCAGTGTTTGTTGTTGTTATTGGCGTTTTTAGTTTCAAGTCATCCATAGTGTTCCCACGAGAGGGTCGGTCTGTGGGTCCACCCGGGCAGAGCCGCCTTACCCGGATAAGGCTAGTACACCCGGGGGGTCGCCAGATACCCCGGGGTTGGCCGCTAGAGGCTGATGCACCCATCAGCCATCCCTGGCGCTGACTGCAGGGGCGCCCTCATCACCGCGTACCGCAGCTTGGGGATAGAGATTTTTTATAGCGGTTGTCATCCTCGCGGGCCGGCCAATGAAGGCAAGCCCCCCGTTCCAGCGAAACGTGACCACTGGGTTACGGTGTAATTGCTTGGGCACTCCGGGTTCGCTACCCGCACCAGACCGCCACGCTGCCTGGCCCCTGGAGAACTGAACGACGCTGCAGCCACCTTTTCGCCTCGCCGACCCAGGCCTTACCGGCAAGGGAGGCCCTGCCAGGATCCGTAGATCCCACCGGCATCGCCCCGGGTCATCTGCGAGGCTACTTCGACAGCAGCAAATGTCCCCCTTTCAGTCGCCTTGTACGACAGGCAGGGGTTACCGTGTCTGTATTCTATCCCCCAGTCACAGGGGAGGTTTTGATGGGTTTTCCTTCCCTTGGCGAAGGCTGAAACCTTTTTTTTTTCGGTTCAGTTGGAAGAGGAAATGCGTTTGCGCTCGCGCGGGTTGGTTCCCCTTTTCGTCTATTCGGCTAGAGGGGACCCGGGCAGTGTGGGACTCATGTCCGCCCTGAAGGGGCAGCCTGGCGCCCGTGAGGTGAGGGCAAACCCAAAGAGGCAACGCCAGAAGGGCGCAACCTGGCAACCCAACCCTTAAGGGTTGAGTTTAGCTCAAGAGTAGGCCATAGCCCTGAAGGGGCGACCTAGACGGGCAGCCCAGAGTGGGCACTCCCGAGGCTGGACATACTACCCACTAAAACCTCTCCCCTAACGTGGGCCGCCAGCACCTTTTCACTCGTTAGAATTCATAAAGGAATACCAGCGTATAGCCACAACGACGCTTCGGCATTTCAACGCAAAAACGCCATGCGCTAGGCACATGGGGCATCTGCGGATCCACGCCGTTGCACCTCCGATCCAGCGATAGGACATTTTCAACCTGTACGGTAAGGCACAGGATTTTTCTTCGGCCACGACCAGGAACCGAAGTAAGCCCATTCCGGGTGGTCGCGCCATGTGTTCACCTGCCAGGGCAGGAGCTTGCTCTTCTACACGGCCAGGAACCGGGACATCGTATCTCCACGGCTGACCGTGTCCATCTTCGTCCACCATGGTTGGTTGATAATGATGATGTGGCTTATGCTAGATGTCATCACGCCCACCTGACCTTCCACGAGGACAGGCCATTTTTCTTCAGCAACGATCGGCACCGGGGGGACATCTTCCCGGCGTGACCACGCCACCGCTTCGCCTGCCTAGCACTATTGCCAGGACAGTGGTTCCTCTTCGGCCACGACCAGGAACCGGAGCTTCTACTCAACGGGTGATCGCGCCATATGTTCACCTGTTTTAACAGGGCTTGCTCTTCAACACGGCCAGGAACTGGGACATCGTATCTCCACAGTTGGCCGTGTCCATCTTCGTCCACCATGGTTGGTTGATAATGATGATGTGGCTTATTCTTGCAGTCATCACGCCCACCTGACCTTCCACGAGGACAGGCCATTTTTCTTCGACCACGACCAGGAACCGGAGCTCCTGCTCAACGGGTGGTCGCGCCATGTGTTCACCTGTTTTAACAGGGCATGCTCTTCAGCACAGACAGGGCCCGGGGCGAGTCCTTTCCCCGGTTGACTATGCCACATCTTGGTAGGCTGCAATCCTCGATGACCTGTCCTATACATACTTTACACACACACACACACGCTCATGACAAGCATAGCGCTTCGAGTAGCGCTTCGAATGCCCCAAATATGCAACGATAAATAATGAATAAATAATGAGTAAAGAATAAATGAATAAATAAATGAATAAATGAATGAGTGAATGAATAAATAAATAATGAATAATGAATAGGAATTAATAAGCACATGAAGCCCATGAATAAAATAGAGGAGCCCATACATTCAATAACAGCTGTCATAATAAGCATACTAAACATACTAAAACTGGTTAAATCAAATCACAAATGTCACGTCCTGTGACGCATTCTTTAAAACTTCTATTTCGCCACCCAAACTCTTTAAGCCGCTATTTCGCCACCCAAACTCTTTAAACTTACATTTCGCGATACAAATTCTTTGAACTTCTATTGCACCATCCAAATTCATCGCTCCGCAAAAATTCTGAGTGAGCAACTCAGCCGGGTCGTCGTACGGCGAGAACGCTGACGATCCGGACGAGGTGGTTCACCCGAATTGCCAAATCAAAAGTCGACCTCATTAATCAATATATAATAACGAGACAAAACCGCCCGCGTACAGACAAATTATACTACAGAAACAACACAGATCAATTATAGTGTATAACCGGATCACTTCTGTAAAAATTCATTCAGAATCGGCCAGTCCGTTTAACGCGAATCCGGGATTCAATTTAAATACGCATACAGAAATCTACAAAGTACGACTCTGCTACGGGACTCAGAGACCCGACAGAGCAAATCGTCATCTGTAAAGAGCGCGCAAGTTAAGGATTGTATTTAAACCCAATAAACATTTGTTGTGATCGGAAGTGTGTGATCTTGACTCGAACATCTACCCTACCGTCTACATCCACCAGGACGACCTATTTCTACAGGTATCCTCGCCCAGCGAAAGGTAAGTAAGAACCTCTACCTAGCTAACAACGTAGATACAAATCATACAAAAAAGTACGCGGAGAACTCAGTGAGAGGGAGAACTTCGCGACATTACACAAATACAACGGGAAATAAATATATATATGCATCTAATGCATCTAATGCAATAGAGCAGTTAATGAATAGTTAACAGTAAAAGAAACAGTAAGCAATATGAGACCGTGAGAAACTGTGAAGTAAACATAAGTAGTATTGCACGGAAGCAGGCAAGCGAGTATATGTGAACTGGACATAAGCAAATGACCAACAAAACCTCCAAAACCTAAAACGTCAAACATACATACATACAGCCGAGCAGCCAAATAGCAGAAGAGGAATATTTAACATTCAAAACTAGCGCACAATATAATCACATAAAATTAAACTCAAGATAAACCATAAATTTGAGATGAAATAAACCAAGGATGTGAACCGTAAAGTAAAATAAAGTCGCCAGACAGATAGCAAATAGCAAGCCAGCCATGAGTGAAGAGAAGCAAACATAACATAACATAGAATGCTATTAATTATTATCACAGGTAAAGGTAAATAAGGTACAGTATAAAATATAGAATATAGGGTATAACCAGAAAGGAAGCTGGAAAGAAAATAAATAGGTGAGCGTAATGTAATACTAATAATTGAAACCATTCATTGAAACTATTAAGTTACTTAAATTTACTTGCAGGAACATTTACGCGACCACAACCTCAACGTGGTTGGCAAGCGAACATGATGGAGTACAATCAATGATCAAATGAAGGCAATAAAAAACAATTCGAAATTATTGCGAGCAAATCATCAATAAAGATAAGTAGCAACATATACCTCATGATGAGAATAATAGGAAGAAACAGAACTGTTAATATCAGAAATTAACCATAGTATTAAATGTAAAATGTAACATAATCCTAGTCTATTTGCAGGAAGCCCTAACGCCAGCCAATGGAAGTGGAGGTAGAGTGTAATGAACGGATAACAGGAGAAGAGAATACCCATCTGATATAATATGGGGAGCACATGAGATCTAAATCGGCATAAACCATAAGGCAGATCAAACAATTCAAATAGTTATAAATTGAGTAGATTAGATTGTTACTGGATTCTAATACCGCTCCGATAAGTATGGTATTAATATTAATACTGATACAGGTAAGTCGATGCAATACAGCGCGTGGTGAAAACTAATCAATAATAAACAATCAATAATAAACCCCACATACAACCATATTATTACTAAATCATAATATAAAGGTACAAGAAAACTAAACTACACTACAATAGATCAAAATTACTATGAACATATGTGTATATATAATATGTAACGAAAACACTCCAAATATAATCAATTTAATAAGTATACCGATGTAGATAATTAATTAAACTTCTCATACCATAGTCAGTTTAAATGATGCAGTTCCATTAAACCCCCTTTAATACCAATTAATAGATAAAATAATTTTTAACAAAAAAAACATCCGACTTCGAAATGCACTAAAAAGTATAAAATAATTTCTATTTCATTTATACCAACATTCCATAGCTATTAATAATATCTACTTAATCGTTAAATAGGATACCAATTACATTTCAAAGTTTTCGGAGGCGGCGCAAAATTAAAAACTTTTCCTCTACTAGGAAGATCCTAACTCCGGCGTCGGCAACCTATGATAAATCACCTATTTGATAGTTTCAAGTAAACAATATTCAATGGGAATCAACAAACCCATTGCGAATTAACTATACTGCAGTTCACGAGTGACCGCACTTAACTCGCGCAGCTAGTGGCCTACTGAAGTCTAGGGAGATTTTTAATAGTGCGTGTGATTCCCCTTTACAGCGTGCTTCTTGCTATGCGTTCACATCATTTTTTTTGCGACAAATAATAGAAATTTCATTGTATCGTGATACTTTACAATATCAGCACCGGTTATCAGTTATCGTACGTCATATATTTCTGCCCACCATTTATATGTTCGCAAAGTATAATAAGAAGCAAGCTGTAGAGGGGAATAACACACGTTATTAAAAATCTCTCTAGACCTAGTGAGCGGCGCGAGTTAAGTATGATCTCTTGTGAACTGCAGTATAGTGCATGTACATCAGGACTGCTGCCAATTTCTCATATAATCGTTACAATTACAAATGTTTTCAGCCGGACCTATAATTTTTCTCTTACGACTTATTTATTACCAAGTTTGCCATACTGTAATCAAATCGTTATTGGCAGCATCGTTTGTTCGGGTATTTTTAATTTTGCGCCGCCTCCGAAAACTTTGAAATGTAATTGGTATCCTATTTAACGATTAAGTAGATATTATTAATAGCTATGGAATATTGGTATAAATGAAATAGAAATTATTTTATACTTTTTAGTGCATTTCGAAGTCGGATGTTTTTTTTGTTAAAAATTATTTTATTTCACACTTTTTAGTGGAACCAGTAGTATTTGTAGGATAGTGTAACGTGATTTTGGATTTCTGTTGCTTAGCTAATAACCATAAACCGAAAAAAAAATTGACCGAATTTAAGTTGTTAATAAACAACAAATTTCGTAAATTTTTGCAAGTGAGATCATCGCGGATAAACCTCCTACTAAATGTGAAAGGTTCCATCGCTATCGGTACATTCCCTGCAGCATAAACGCCGGAAGATATAAATGAAGTATTACGTATTTTGCGATAAAAGTCGTTAGGAATGAAAAAATACAACAATTTTTTTGCAGGACCAATTAGAATATATGCTCTACAAGATGCAAAATTTTCGATCCGACTGGTCCATCCGTCTCGCGGTAATCGGTGAAAAATGTAAATCAAGCATTACGTTCTTGCAAAAAAATCGTTAGCAATGAAAAAATGCAAAATGCCTTTCTGACGGGACCAAGTGCGAGATATACTTTACAAGATGCAAGGAGTTTCGTTCCGATTGGTCTATCCGTCTCGGAGTAATCGGCGAACGTACGGCGCACGTACATGAAATAGTACGCTTTTCTGCAATAAAAAGCGTTCGGAATGAAAAAATATAAAATGTATTTTTAACGGGACCAATCTGCACACATACTTTAGAAGTTCCAAAAGGTTTCGTTCCGATTGGTCCATCCGTCTCCGCGTAATCGGTGAACATACATAAAAAAAAAAAATAAAAAAAAATATACACATCGAATTGAGTATCCTCCTCCTTTTCGAAGTCGGATAAAAAGGCATACAGGTGCTAAACCAAGCCAGAAACTCCTATAAGAAAGTCATATGAGATCCACGGTCAAGAAATTCAAAGAATTTAAGGGACCATAACGCATATATGTATGTATAGAAAACCATAAAGACATTGTATCATGCAGGACGGACTACCGCCGCGTATGCCTCCTTGAGCACCAGCCGTATTAACCAATACTGAACTAACACTTTCCAAATCAGAATCAAAATCAGAATCAGAATTGTAATTAAGAAAGGGTAATTAATGTACAAAAGATTGCATAAAGTACTGTAAGTATTCAAAATACACAGATTAACAACTGTCACAGCTGCGCTAGAATTGAATTAAACATAGTATGCAAAACATTATCCTGAGGGTGGGTATGAAGAGCTACAAAAGAGCAGTGAATAATATTATAGGAACATGGAACGTAAAACGTAACACTCAATTGAAGAAGAAGTCACTGAAACATGTCAAGTGACCAAGAATAAAAATAAGAAAAGAATAAGATAGTGAATAGTGATCGGCGAACAATCAACCAATAAACCAATAAACCAATGTCGTTACACGTCATTCATATCTAAATTGCTAAAGGATATATGATACATCTTATAGTCTACAATTAATTGACAATGCCTGGGAGCCCAAACAACCCCCGAAAGCTTAGAAACAATGCATGATTCTACAAGAGGAACTAAGGAGCTAAGAACTAAGAAACAAGAAACCAGAATCAGAATCAAACCCACCCTTAAAATATGCAAAGGGATTATAAACACAATATACGCATATGATATAAACTCATTAATCCATCCAATCCAGATAGGCTCTTCTAAATTCCATAATACAAGACCCATTAAACTAAGTCAAATAAATATAACCGCAAATATAATCGCATATATAATCATCACAGATATAACCACAGCTATAATCACAGCAGGTAAAATAAAACAGACACATATTAATAATCTGTATCAGGTAATTTAATTCAATGCAATTCGATATGCCATATGCCATTGTTAATTACTCTGTACATTTACTTACGCAATTATAATAATATAATGGAATAGAAAGTTAGGAAGACATATCATAATAATGCAATACAATACAATTTAATACAGAATACTGGTTAAATATAGCCTACCATAGCTAACTAATATAGCTGAATAACTGGACACAATCCAAGGTCTAAAATAATAACATTATAATATAACATATAATATATTCAATGCCTAAAATGGTCACAGATTGAAGGCAGGCTGAACGCAATTGAACGTAGATTGAACGTAGCTTGGATGTAATAACATTAATAACATAAATAAAATAATACAATATGATCATGGTATAATACAATACAATAACAATACTATAATACAATATTATAACATAATACAATATAACAAAATATAATATAACATAATACAGCATATAATATATAATATATAATAGTAAGTAATATAAATGCACCGAATGCATAAAATGCACAAAACGGAGCTAATGATACCACATTAACAAATACACTGCAATTACACTACAATACAATACCTCCGAGCGTCGCACATTAGTACGCGCACTGTCACAGCAATCACATCCGCACGAATAAATACAAAATTTAAATTAGACAATTCAAAATTCAATAATTTCAATAAATTCAATTCAATTAATTAATTAATTCAGTTCAATTGACACTTATCACTTAACACTTATTCGTATCACATCACATCATAGATGACCGATGACCATGTCAACGTCAACTAAGATAGGAAACCGGGCGAAGTAAAATAAAGAAACCATAAACCATAAAGAACATAGATACCTAGTGTTCGAATTCCCTAGTCCATACCATAATAATTATCGACCATCAAATTAACCACCAAATCATCAAATTAATCAACTAATTATACAGAATATATAAACGTTCAAAAGCGAAAAGCGGAAATAAAAGCGAACATACTTCAACAACTTTCAATAAATCACCGCGATGAAAACCAGAAGGTACCTACGAAAGATAACGATAGCAAAACGCATCGTAATAAGTAAAGCATGCAATACTGCCCGAAGATAAGCCGTAAAGCTATCCCTAGTCGGTAACCAACCGCAGCACCAGAGATATTACCAACCGCAAATATTCCATCCACCACATAATACTCGGCCGCTCGCTCTGTAACGGTTCCGTAACGGTTATCCACAGACCAATTATCTGCCGCGCAGCAATTACCTACCGCGCGCCAGTTACCCGGTACACACAGTTATCGACTGCAAAACCATCCATCGTGCAGCCGCGCAATCCTAGGAATCCATACTTACCATCAAACTTATCATCAAAGATAAGTCTGATATACAGTACTTTCACGAAGGTATAAAGCACACGAACATCAAATCAAGCTTCCAGACACATCAAGATGGAGGATAAATCAGTTATGTCATAGAACATAAATAGAAGGAAATTTAATTTCCTACAAAAAAGGTCTCTTAACATTTTGTCATAGCTCGCACCGTTTCCGAGATATTTGCAGATTTACCGCAAGGAAAGGGGCATCACGCACATATTCCGAGATATTTCTTCTTCTTCTTGTTCTTCTTCTGCACAGCTGCGCAGGAAGTGGCATTTACAGGTCGGAATAATGAATACAGCTTAGAATAGTGCAGAGTTACCTCAAACAAAGGGGCCACAGTGTTTCCTCATCCTTATAATGTTGGTGCGGCTTCGGAACTTTTAAATATCTCGATATATCTCGAAAACTACGCATCTGATCAAAAAATGTCATAGAACATAAATAGTAGTAAATTTAATTTGCTACAAAAAAGGTTTCTCACCATTTTGCCTTAGCTCGCACTGTTTCCGAGATATTTGCAGATTTACCTCAAGGAAAGGGGCGCCACGCACATATTCCGAGATATTTCTTCTTCTTCTTGTTCTTCTTCTGCACAGCTGCGCTGGAAGTGGCATTTACAGCTGGGAATAGTGAATACAGCTTAGAATAGTGCAGAGTTACCTCAAAGAAAGGGGTCACAGTGTTTCTTCTTCCTTACCTAATCGGTAAGACGTTCGTTTGGAACGGCTGTTTATTGTCGTTTGGAGCGACGACGCTGGCCGATTGTGTTGTCTTGCAAGGCACCAATATGGATCTCTCTTCTTTTCTCTGAATCGATGCATGCTGCCCAGTTGCCTGGTTGTTGGAAAGTCCCTGTACGAGAGTGCATACAAGCCTGTTTATTTACGGTCGGATTTGCGCGCGTGGCGGAAACTTGGATGCTTGCGAGGCGTGCTTTGATTTATCCTTATACTTCTTTCGGTGTAAATTTTTATTCCTTTTGCATTTGTATGGACGCAATCGCTTACAATGTACAATTTGCAATTTACAATTTGCAATCTATGTGTTCAAAAGTGTTCGAGATTGTAAGGAGGTCTTGAGCTTGCGATTGAGAACCGGTTCGGAATGTAGGATCGGCAATGTTACGGCAATTGAAAATGAATGCACTTGAGATTGCACAAAACAAACAATGTATATTTACAGGCACAAATACACTATGTACAGTATTTACAATAAATTGTGCGTTGCACGAATTTATGATGATCGTAGATCGTGAAGATTCACCCGCGTCGCGGAGAATTTGCGATTGAGATTGCGCTGTATTAAAACCACGTGTTGGTTCAACACGTGGTCACCACGAAATTCTACTAATTTCGTGGATTTGCACGAACTAGATTAACCGCGAGTTCGCGTTGGCCGTCGGCACAGAATTCGTGTTGCGATGCTGAGTTCTTTAGAATCGAAATTCGTTAATTGCACTAGAAATTTTTGGAATTAGTACTGCACGTGTTTACCGTAACGATACAAAACCGTAATGGCCGAACCAGCGGCTTCGTCGTAGCAAGAGCCGTTGGCTTCTTCCCGGTGACGTCAAGCTCGGTGATTGGTCAGCCTGACCGGCATCCAAGGTGGCTGCCGGTCGCGCTGAAGAGTGCTGCCGCGGTTCGTGTGGCGACGGTTGAAATCAACGCATTTTCGAACACTATGACTTATAACCGTATAATCTATAGTTTATAAAGTAGGGGGGATTGAGCCAATAAGGCCTACGGTTATATTTAGTTGGAATATAACTCATTTGCTGTATTTATTATTTTACATTATATTACATTTCATTACATTACATTGTTACGTCCCGTTTTACGGGGCGTTTATTATACGCTAAATATGATCTACGGGTTCTGCCGCTTAAAGCGCTAAGGCGCACCTTGACCTACCTTTCAGGGGTTAAGGGAGATAGGATGGGAATCGAATGATCTTGATACGCGATTGTGGTTGGTTGAACTTGTATATATATTTTAATTGCTATCTATTATACATACCCTTCGTTGTCTTCGGGTGTCGTCAACAAACGCTTTCCTTGCACGCGTCGGTCACTCACACTCGAGGTCTCACTTTACGCTTAACTCGCGGATTCGACAAAACGCTAAACTCGCGACGCGTGGGCTACACCTCGACCTTGAAAGATGCAAGCGGTTGGTGGTGGTCCTGCCGGCACACGGGTGCACTCCTGGAGCTTGTCCCATTATGGGCCTGGATCCTCAGACCTCGGGGATACCCTCGTGTTGAACCGTAGGCCGAGCACGTCGTTGATGATCCTCTTGGTTTCCTAGGTAGCCAAACGCGGGTCGCGGAGGAACACAGCTTCGTCTCTGCTTTACGGTATCACGGAACTGGCGTTCTTGCGTTGCACCGATAACTTATACTCCCAAAAGGGGAGTAGGTCACGCTCTTTGCTTGCGAAAACCTGCAAGCAAAGGGTTTTCGCCATCGCATTCCGCAAGTTCCCTGATTTCGTATCGCGGTCGTCGCTAAGCGAGAAAACGCTGATGGTTTGCGGATTCCAGAGCAAGACCTCCTTGGAATGGCGAAAGACGAAAATGGGTTATAACTAGGGACGTAACAACATTACATTATGTCGGCTATGTATGTCGGTTATGTTGGTTACCTATGTTGCGCGTTACACACTTTCTGTAGTTCCCAATTTGTGAATATCCTTAGCTGTTTTACCCGCATTCAGTTTACGTACATTCATTCATTTATTATTCATTCATTCCTTCATTTTGATGTTGATTGATTAAAGCTATACATTGATCTGATTCGATTTTTCTTGATTTATTGATTCATTTCTGCTTCACATTTCATTTCTGCTAGTTGCCTGTTACCATGATTTATTCTAGTTTCATTGATTTATTATTTTATTTTACTAACTAATATTATTTGACCGAGAGTTGTTTTTATTGGGCTCACGGGACTTTCCTGATCACATGCGTTGTTGACGTTGTTTGAATTTACTGGTTGATTTTGTCTAAGTTGAATGTTTTATTCTATTTATTTATTCGGCCCTTCGTTCTGTGGCGATTCCTGATTCCGTTGATTCTGTTGTTCTGTTGTTCTGTTGTTTTGTATAATCTGTTTTCTGCGGCGCGATATGTAGTAATACAGTGTGTCCTGCAATCTGCGCAATCGGTGGATCTCATTCGGGTTGATTCATTTGATTTCATTTTATTTTTCCTTATTGTTTGTAATTTGTAATTTATATGTAATTTATATTTATTTCATTCCACCCTATTACAAACGTATGATTGATATTTATATATAATAAATAACCGTAGTATTGATTTTACTAACTGATTTATCCTCCATCTTGATCTGTCTGGAAGCTTAATTTGATGTTCGTGTGCTTTATACCTTCGTGAAAGTACTGTATATCAGACTTATCTTTGATGATAAGTTTGATGGTAAGTATGGATTCCTAGGATTGCGCGGCTGTACGATGGATGGTTCTGCGGACGGTAACTGTGTTGTAACGGGTAACTGGCGCGCGGTAGGTAACTGCTGCGCGGCAGATAATTGGTCTGTGGATAACCGTCACGGAGCGAACGGCCGAGTATTATATGGTAAATGGAATAATTGCGGTTGGTAATATCTCTGGTGCTGCGGTTGGTTACCGACTAGGGATAGCTTTTACGGCTTATCTTCGGGCAGTATTGCGTGCTTTACTTATTACGATGCGTTTTGCTATCGTTATCTTTCATAGGTACCTTACTTCTGGTTTTCATCGCGGTGATTTATTGAAAGTTGTTGAAGTATTTTCGCTTTTCGCTTTCGAACGTTTATATATTCTGTATAATTGATTAATTTGATGGTTGGTGGTTAATTTGATGGTCGATAATCATTATGGTATAGACTAGGGAATTTTCATGAACGCTAGGTATCTATATTCTATTGTTTATGGTTCATGGTCGCACTCTTTATTTTACTTCGCCCGGTTTCCTTTCCTATCTTAGTTGACGTTGACATGGTCATCGGTCATCTATGATGTGATGTGATACGAAGTGTTAAGTGATAAGTGTCAATTGAACTGAATTAATTGAATTGAATTTTCTATTTAATTTAATTTTAATTTAAATTTTGTATTTATTCGTACGGAGGTGATTGTGGTGAAAGTGCGCGCTCTACGGTGATGCATTGTGTTTCATTGCAGTGTATGTGTTTCAAGTGGTGCTATTTGCTCTGCTTTGTTTATATTATATTATATTACATTATATTACATTATATTATATTATATTACGTTCAATTTATGTTTCCATTTACGTTTATGTTTATGTATTGAATATATTGAATATGCTATTTAATTATGCTATTATATTATATTATATTATATATTATATTATTTTAGATTATTTTAGATTTTGGATTGTATTCAGTTATTCAGTCAATTCAGATAACTCAGTTATTTTAGTTATATTAGGTTATACCTAGTCAGTATTCTGTGCTGAATTAATCGTAAATTGTATGGCATTGTTTATATAACTTCTTACCTTTATTTTATTATAATTGAGTGAATAAATGAACAGAGTAGCTGGTGGCGGCATATGACATATTAAATTAAATTAAATTAAATGACTTGATTTCTGATTATTAATATGTGTTTGTTTTTATTTCACCGTACCTGCTGTGATTATATCTGTCTGTCTTACTTTGGGTCTTATATTTATGGAATTTAGTAGAGTTGTCTGGATTGGATGGTTTAATGAGTTTATTTTGTGCACTTATTGCGTTTATAATCCTTCTGTATATTTTAAGAATGGGTTTGATTTTGATTTCTTGATTTCATAGTTTTTAGTTTCTTAGTCTCTCTTGTAGTATCACACATTGTTTCTAAGCTTTCAGAGGTTGATTGGGTTCCTAGGCATTGTTAATTAATTGCAGACTATATGATATATTATACATTTTTAGCACTCCTAGATATGAACGGCATTAACTTTGGTTTATTGGTTATTGTTTGCGGCTCTCTATTCTTATTCTTATTCTTGGTCATCTGACATGTTTCAGGGATTTCTTTCTCCAATTGTGCATTTATGTTTTACGTTTCACGTTTCTATAATATCGTTCGCTACTCATTTTGTAGCTCTTCGTACCCCTTCAGGATAATGTTTTGCATATTATGGTTAACGCAATTCTAGTGCAGCTGTGACGGTTGGTGGATCTGTGAATTTTGGATATTTACGGTACTTTATGCAATCTTTGTATATTGATTTCTCCTATCTTAACTGCAATTCGATTCTGATTTTGATTTGGAAAATGTTAATTCAGTTTTGGTTAATATGGTGGATGCTCAGGGAAGCATACGCTGCAGTAATCGTTCTGGCATGGTACAATGTCTTTATTGTTTTCTATACATACATATGTGCGTCATGATTCCTTAAATTCTTTGAAATTTTGATCTCCTGGACCGTGGATCTCATTTGACTTTCTTATAATAATGTCTGGTTGGTTCTAGTATTCATATGTCTTCTTTATTAATCAGGATTAAAAGGGGTTGAATGGAATTGTACCATTTAAATTGACTATAATATAAGGAGTTTAATTAACTATCTATATTAGTATACTTTATTAAATTAAATTGATTGCACTTGGCGTGTTTTTGTTAGATATTATATATATACATATGTTCATAATAATTTATCTATTTTCTTCATTTTACGGACTAGTTTTCTTTTATTTCTATATTGTGGTTCAGTAATTATACGGTAGTATGTGGTGTTTATTATTTGATTAGCTTTGTTCATCACACGTTGTACTACATTGACTTACTTTCATCTGCATTAGTATTAACGTTAATGTCAGACTTATCGGAGCGGTATGATAATTCAGTAACAATCTACGCAATTTTAACTATTTGAATTGATTTGACTTGCTTCAGGTTTTATGCTGATTTACGTTTCATGTTGCTCCTCATATTATGTCAGGTGGGTATTTTTCTCTCCTATTAATCGTTACGTTTTGCCTCCACTTCTGTTGTCTGGCGTAGGGTTTTCTGCAAATGGATTAATATTATGATTTACGGTTTAATATTTAATATCATGGTATCTTATGATGTTAATAGTTCTATCTCTTCCTACTATGTTCATTATATTCATCATCATTCATGTTATGCGATATATATTGCTACTTATCTTTATTATGATTTGCTAACAATAATTAATAATTAATTTATTTATTGCTCACTGCCTTCATTTGATGATTTGATTGTTTCTCCACCATCTTTGCTTATTAAACGAATTTGAGGTCGTGGTTGCGTGAAATGTTCCTGCAAGCAAGTTTAAGCAGTTTCAATAATTTCAAACAATAATTCCAATTATCAGTGTTACATTATGCTCACCATCTATTTCTTCTTTTGCTTTGATTCCCAGCTGATCTTCCCTTCTTTGAAGATTTAGTACTTTTCCCATTAATTGACGTGATAGGAATATATTATGCATTGTATACAATGTCTGACGTTAGCGCCATTGATTGATCTGCTCAATTTTATGTTTTATGTTGCTCTTTTCATTTACGTTATCCTGGTTATCTTGGCTATGTGGGCCTCGCAGGAGGGATTCTCAGCTTCTCAGCTTCGCTGGTTTGAGCACTTCATATAAGCTCTCAGTTCTCTTCTTATTATCTGTAATTCTTCTTTAAGTCACTTTGATAGTTTGAATAGATGATTATGAGGAATTCCCTGTCGCACAGGCATTTATTTGTTATACTATATAGCGTACCTTTCTGTTGTGGTGATCTTGTTTCTTCATTTTGTGGTAATGCGTGTACCCACTTCGCATGAGAATCTGCTGTCTATGGTATACTTATACTTTACCTTTTACTTTTGACAATATTGGCATTCTGTGTTTTACTTCTTCTGGCATTGTTATCTTGCTATTGTCTGGCATCTTTGCATCTTTACTTTACCTTTTACATCCTTGGTTCATTTTCATTTCAGTTTTATAGTTTGTTTGAATTTTATTTGAACAGTGTGTTCAAATTGTGTGCTAGGGTTAAATATTAAATACTCTTTACTATTATTCCCTGCTGCTTGGTTGCTTGGCTGGATGTTGACGTCTGAGGTTTTGAGGTTTGTTGGTTAATTGCTTTGCTCTGCTTATGTCGAGTCCACATATGCTCGTCTGTTTACTCGCTTGCCATGCTTCTTATGTTTAGTTCACATGTTCGCATGTTCGCATGTTTATTATTGTTCGTCCTTTTATTTTAACTGTTTCATAAACTGTTCTGTGCATCAGATGCATATTATACGCTGATTTTTGTTGAATTTGTGATCTAGTTACGTTTAATCACGTTTAATTATGTTTATGTTTATTATAGCTATTATGTTTATCATTTTATCATTATTTACTGTTCGTTTATCGGTTCTATTCATGGACTTATTGATTTACTGATTCATTCATTCATTCACTCATTCACTGATTGTTGCATTTTGGGGTATCCAATGTGCTATGCTTGTCGTGAGCGTTTGTGTGTGTGTGTGGAGTATGTATGGGACAAGTCATCGAGGATTGCAGCCTACGAAGACGTGGCACAGTCAACCGGGGTAAGGACTCGCCCCGGGACCTGGCTGTGTTGAAGAGCAAGCCCTGCTGAAGCAGGTGAACACATGGCGCGATCACCCGTTGAGCAGGAGCTCCGGTTCCTGATCGTGGCCGAAGAGCAAGCCCTGCTGAAGCAGGTGAACACATGGCGCGATCACCCGTTGAGCAGGAGCTCCGGTTCCTGGTCGTGGCCGAAGAGAAAGCTCCTGACCTCGCTTTGCAGGCTGGTGAAGACATGCCGCGATAACCCGTTGAGCAGGAGCTCCGATTCCTGGTCGTGGCCGAAGAGGAACCCCTGTCCTGGCAAAATGCTAGGCAGGCGAAGAGGTGGCGCGGTCACGCCGGGATGGTGCGATTCTTGAGGATGTCCCCCCGGTGCCGATCGTTGCTGAAGAAAAATGGCCTGTCCTCGTGGAAGGACAGGTGGGCGTGATGACATCTAGGATAAGCCACATCATCATTATCAACCTACCAGGAGGACGAAGACGGGCACGGTCAACTGTGGAGATACGATGTCCCTGTCCTGGCCGTGCTGAAGAGGAACCCCTGTCCTCGCAATAGTGCTAGGCAGGCAAAGAGGTGGCGCGGTCACGCCGGGAAGGCGCGATCCTGGAGGATGCCCCGGTGCCGATCGCTGCTGAAGAAAAATTCCTGCGTGTACTGCTCAGGTCGAAAATGTCCTACCGCAAGATCGGAGGTGCAACGGCGTGGATCCGCAGATGCCCCATGGTGCCTAGCGCATGGCGTTTTTGCGGGAGGACGGAATAATGCGAAATGCATTGAATTGCCAAAACGCCGTTGTGGCTATACGTTGGTATTCTTTATATATCCCAAAGGATGAAAAGGTACTGGCGGCCCACACAGGGAAGAGGTTTTAGTGGGTAGTATATCCAGTCACAGGACTGCCCCTCTGGACTACCTGCTTAAGGTCGCCCCTTCTGGGCTGAGACCTACTCCTGGGCTAAACCTCACCCTTCGGGGTCGGGTTGCCAGGTTGCCCCCTTCTCGGGTTGCCTCCTTGGGTTTGCCCCCACCAAACGGGCGCCAGGCTGCCTTCTCAGGGCGGGTATGAGTCCCACACTGCCCAGGCCCCCTCTAGCCGACTAGACGAAAGGGG
This sequence comes from Osmia bicornis bicornis, assembly GCF_907164935.1. Lineage (NCBI taxonomy): Eukaryota > Metazoa > Arthropoda > Insecta > Hymenoptera > Megachilidae > Osmia > Osmia bicornis. The sequence goes on from NW_025791366.1 coordinate 96,816, forward strand.
ATCATCCTGCGCGTGCATAGATGCATTTCCTCTTCTATAAAAAAAAAGAAAGGTTCCACGGACCTGGCCAAGTGTACTGGCTGGGCGGGGAGGTGATATCCCGACGTGGCGCGTCCCCAGGTGGCGGATAGGGGAATGCTCGCCGTGCACTTTTCGGAGCGCATGGAGGGTAGGAGCGATAGCTCCTGCGGACCAAACACCAAGGGAAGGAAAGCCCATTAAAACCTCCCCTGTGACTGGGGGATAGAATACAGACACGGTAACCCCTGCCTGTCGTACAAGGCGACTGAAAGGGTGACGATCGCTGCCGCTGGAATGGCCTCGAATGAGGACTTAGGGCGATGGCAGCGGGGTCCTTGGGCTACGGCCTTTGGACTCTGGAAACGTACTACCATGCCCGGTAAGGTCCAGGGCTGAGAGGCGATGAAGGTTGCAGCGGCGCCGTTGAGTTCTCCAGGGGCCAGCTGCGTGGCAGTCTGGTGCGGGTAGCAACCCGGAGTGCCCTAGCAATTATACCGTACATCCAGTGGTCACGTTTCGCTGGAACGGGAGGCTTGCCTCAACCGGCCGGCCTGCGAGGATGACAATCTCTTCAAAAATCCCTAGCCCCAAGCTGCGGCACGCGGTTGAGGAGGGTGCCCCTGGAGTTAGCACCAGGGGTGGCTGGTGGGTGCACCCGTCGCTAGCGACCAACCCCGGGGTACCTGGCGACCCCCGGTGTGTATCTGCCTTACCAAGGTAAGGCGGCTCTGCCTGGCGGACCTAGGATCCGACCGTGCTCGTGGGACGAACATGGAAAATTCTACACACCAAAAACAAAACGCAGGACGGAACGAAACGATGACAAACCAGGCAAGGGAACCTGACCACGGTCAGGTCGGCGAGGGATGAGGAGACGGCGCTGCCGGGGCACAGGGGGGCCGCGGCTCCCGCTCGGGCCAGAAGGGCGCGACCCATGTCTGCGGGATACACCAGGGTCAGCAGGGCTACTTCTGCTGCCTCTGATAGGGGATTCTGGCGACAGCCGGCTGACAGCGAGGAGGAGTCGCATGGGTCTGTGATCTCGGTGCCGCCCACGACCCCCAGCATCTCGGCTGCGGCAAAGAGGGGACGCCCCCATACATCGGGAGACTACGTGGCCCTTGCCGCGAAGAAAGAAGAATCCCTGCGCCTACAGCGGGAAGAGATGGAGCTCCAGGCAACTAGGGAGCTACTGGACGACGGCGCGGCCCCCCACCAGCCAAGCCGGTCGGCCCTCAAGCTGAGGGAGGCGGAGGAAATTGCGCGGGAGGTGCGCCACCTCCCCTCGCCAGACCTTGTCGCGCGTGCCATGTCGCCGTAAAGTCCGAGAAGGTCACGGGGTTGCCCCAAAAACCTAAGGCACGGGGGTCGAGCCCTCAGGGGGCATCCCGCGACGTGGATGCGGTCGTAAACGTGCTGGGGCTGGAGGGCCGCGCGGAACCGCGACGACCACGAAATGGAGGAGCCCAGGGATCAGTTACAGTCTTCGCGACGCCAAAAATAGCGTCACAAGGAGGAGATTCCGACGCTGCGGGGAAGCTGGAGGCTCTGCGCGAGAGGCCCAGGCGGTAGAAGCCCCGGCCGCCCCTGGCACCAGGAAGGTGTCGCGGCCGGCGCCCCGCTAGAGCAGGAGGCCGGCCGAAGAGGAGCTTGCGGAGGGCTACCACGTTGGAGGAGACGGAGGACCCCGCCCCGGTGCGTTCACTGTCGCCTGCCGCGGCCGCAGGGGGGCGGGCCGTGGACGACCCCACCGAGCACGGGGCCCCGGCCGCCATGGGGGGGGGGGGGCGGAACGCCGGGGACGGCCGTGCTCATAGACGGCATCGCTGTCGCCCGTGTCCGCCCATGGACGGAGCGTGGCCGACCTCCGGCGGGAGATCGCCGGGGAGCGGGCTCGGCCCCGCCGGGTGTCCCCCTCCTGCCACCTCTGGACGGCAGGGGAAGGGGCAGAGGCAACAGCGCGGGGATCCCACGACATCCGGGGGAACTCCGCAGCCCCAGAAAAAGGGTTCGGGGGCGGCTGGGACTCGCGCGCCTTCCCGCCCTACGGCCTCCTCCGGCTCGTTCGTTGCCGACAGGATGGCAAAATTCCAGGAGGCCCACCGCCAGGAGACCGAGGCGTGGCCCAAGGTGGTAGGCCGCAAAGCCAAGAAGGCATAGGCGGCGAAGAAGAAGGGTGTGGAGATGGCCCCCCGTCCGCCGCCGGCGAAGAAGACGGGAACGAGGACGACGGCCGGGACGACAAACATCCAGGCCGCACGAAAGGAGGAAACCGCGGGGGGCAAGGCGACAAAGGAGGCCACAAAGAAGCCCCGCCACGCCCCGCCTCGCCCCCCCCCAAAACCTCGGCGGTCACGCTAACGGTCGCGCCCGGGGCGAAGACCACCTGCTGTGATCGGGGCCAGGCAGGAGGTCGACCTCGCGGAGATCGGCATCACCGATCTCCGGCCCAGGCGCGCGGCCACCGGCGGTCTCGTCCTGCAGATCGCCGGGACGGAGAGGGCGGCAAAGGCGGCGGCCCTGGCTAGCCGTCTCCAAACTGTGTTCCGTGGGTCCGATGAGGTTAGGGTGGCGTGCCCAGTTAAGATGGGCAAGATCCGCCTCATCGGGATCGACGATTCGGTCACCCGGGAGGAGGTAGCAGCGGCGGTGACAACCGGCGGAGCCTGCACCGCGGAGGAGGTCAAGGTGGGGGAGATTCGCGCCCCACCCCGTGGCCTGGGGAGGGTCTGGGTGAGGTGCCCCCTCACCGCAGCCATCAAGGTCGCCGGCCCCTCCAGTGCTACCGCTGCCCTGGAGACGCGACATGTCAGGCAGCGGTGTCCCTGCGGGTGTCGATCGTTCGGATCGCTGCTTCAAACTGCGGCGATCTGGACAATCGAGCCTGTGGCTGTACGGCCCGGCGCGGTGCCCCATGTGCACCGATTCAGGGCGGCCCGCGGGGCACAGAATGGGGACCAGAGGATGCCCGTCGTTCTCCGCGAAGAAAGGGCGGAAGAAGTTCCGCGAAAAAGACGAGCGTGAAGCAGTCCCCGGCTGCATCGCCCACTGGGGTAGCGGGCCTCAGCAACGCAGGAACAGCTGTGGAGGCAGCGGTGGAGCCGGCGCGCAATGGGGCCCTAAGGGTCCTTTCCTGCAGGCCAACATCAACCATTCGGCCGGGGCGCAGGACCTTTTGGCTACAAAACCTAGCCGAGTGGCAGATGAGGTTGCGGTGGTGTCGGAGCCTTACCGCGTACTGGACCGACCCAACTGGTCCGGCGACGCGGCGGGCTCCGTCGCCATAGTCCTGGGGTTCGGCCACGTCCCTCCGCCTGCCGATGTCTTAGCACAGGGGCGGGTTTTCGTGGCCGTGACTGGGGGGCGTAGCAGTGGTGGGCGTGTACGCGCCGCCTGCTGGTCCCTGGAGCGGTTCGAAGAGTTTGCTGGAACGGGTGGGGACGTTTGTGGTTAGCTTCCCACAACCCGGCACCGACGTTGGTCCTCGGGATTTCAAACTGCAAGGCCCGAAGCCTAGGGGTCCCCGAGGTACCGACGCGAGAGGAGGGCGGCACTGCTCTGGCGGCTGGCGCGGGGGCCTCCTGCTCCTGAACAGGGGGCATCCGCCAGCACACTGCAGCAAAATATGGAGGGAGGCGAGCGAGGGGAGACGCTGTAGTGATCATCTAATACATCACCAGTTTCGGCTTACCCCCTCCCGCCGCGACCCGGCCGGAGGGGAGGATCTGCTGAGGGGCGACAACAACCAGGTCGTTCGTGGTAGCCCTGAGGCAGGCCCATCAGGGTGACGCGTAATCCCGGGCGTGGGAGGAGCTCCAGAGCTCTCTGGACGAGGACCCGTGGGTGCGCCCTTACCGGGAGGGTCATGGGCAAGCACCGCGCACGGGCGTCGCCGGTCTCGGAGAGCCTGGACCCCTAGCTACTGACGACAGGTAATAGACACCCTCTTCCCCCGTTCTTGGGGAACGTCGCACCCGCGCCACCAGCAAGGTCCGGCGGAGCCCGTCGTCCTGGTCCGCCGACCTGGGGGTCACAGAGAGGAGTCAGTACGATGCCGTCAGAAGGCTCGGGGCCAAGTACACCTGCCCCGGCCCGTGACGACATTCCTCGGCCGCGCCTGGGTTAATCACGCGTCCGTCGCCCAGGGTCCGAGGCTGTGCCGCTTCTTCAGCGCCGCTTTGGAGCAGGGGTGTTCCCCTCGTTTGGAAGGAGGTGCGGCTGGTCCTCCTCCGAAAGGACGACGGCCCGCAGATTCTCCCTCTGCGTACCGGCCCATTGTGCTGTTGGACGAGGTGGGAAGCTCTCGAGCGTGGTCAGCGCAAACCGCCTCGTCCACCACCTGTCTAGCGTTGGCCCCGATCTGGCCGACATCCGGTTCGGGGTTTCGCGAGGGTCGCAACACCATCGACGCTATCCAGCGGGTGCGCACCATCGCCGAGTCGGCCCACGTCCCGGTTGGGGTGGCGCTGGGCGTCTCCTTGACGTTACAAAACGCGTTCAATATACCCTGCCCCATGGACGATACGGAGAGGGCGCTGGTTCACCACAACGTCCCCCCGTTTTGCAGAGGATCATCGGGGCCTTCCTGATGGCAGGTGGATACTGTACACGGGCCGGGACGGTACACTAAGTTGGAGAGAGGTCGACTGCGGAGTGCCCCAGGGGTCCAAACTTGGCCCCCCTTATGGAACTTGGGGTAAAAACGCGGTGGGGCAGGTGAACCTCCCGCCCGAGGATGTGGGCCACGGGTGTGCGCAGAGCGATCCGGGCGCTGGGTCTGGCGCTGGCTCCTCACAAGACCGAGGCCATGTGGTTCTTCCTCGGCGTGGGGTAGCCCCTCCGGCCCAGCTCTGGCTCGAGGTCGACCGGTGCCGGATCGTGATCGGGAGGGGTCTTCGATACCTCGGTCTCTATCTCGACAGCCACTGGCGGTTCGATGTTCACTTCGACCGCCTGGCTCCCCGATTGGAACAGGTGGCTCCAATCTTGGGCCGCTGTTGCCCAACCTCGGGGGGCCGGTAGTGAGGGTTCGCCGCATAAACGAGGGAATCGTCCGGTCCATAGCCCTATACGGAGCTTGCGATTTGGGCCGGTCAGCAGGGCACATCTGCACTCTGCTGCGGCGGGTGGAGCGCAGGTTGGCCATCAGGATCGTGCGGGGCTACTGCACGATCTCCTACGAGGCGGCGATGGTCCGGGCTGGTCTCCTTCCCACTCCGGTACCAGGCGGAGGTCGAATCCAGTACATACTGGTATTTGCGAGCCCTCCGCCAGGCCGGGGAGGACCCGCCTGGGCGGACGGTCGAGGAACACCGGAGCCAGGCCCGACTGGTCGCGGCTGAAAGGTGGCAGAGATCCTTAACAGAGGGGGGCTGGCCGTCAGAACCCGCGCCGTCCGGGGCGGTCCTGCCGATGATATCGGAGTGGCGGGACCGCGGCCACGGCGCCCTGTCGTTCCGGGTCACGCAGGTGCTCTCCGGACATGGGGTGTTCGGGGAGTTCCTGTGCTGGAGGAACAGGGAATGGACCCCCCACTGTTGCTCTGCGCGGCGGCGCAGGACGCCGCACAGCGCACGCTGGCGGAGTACTCCGTGTTTGCGGTGGCGCTCCACGCCCTGACGCAGAAATAGGGGAGGATCTCTCGTCGGCAGGCGTCGTGAGACAGATGCTTGCCGGCGAGACAGAATGGAGGGCCGTGACCACCTTCTGCGAGGAGGTCATGGCCCTCAGGAGAGGTCCGAACGGGATCGTGAAAGGTACGATCCCGCTGGGAGAGGTCGCGGACGTGGGGACGCGACGACGTCGCAGGGATCCGCGCCATAAGAAGTGCGGGGGGGGGGCGATGGCGGCTTCGCGATTTGCCCCCGGCGCGACGGATGCGGGAAGGGGTAGTGTATCTTCGCATCCAGGGGAAGATTTTACGGGGGGTGTTTCTTGTGGGGGGGGGAGGGGTCGCGGTGTACCCTCCCGCCCCGGACGAAATGACCCTGGACCCCGGTCGGACCCGGGGGCGGGCGGGTGGGGACCACGTTCTCAATCGGGGCCCTCTCCGTCCGCCTCTGGGGGGCCAGGCGATTCTGGACGAGAGTGGCGTCTCCCTCCCACGCTGGGAGTGGCGCTCGCCCCCCAGGGGGGGGGGGCAGCGGAGCCGAGGGAGGTCCCCTGGAGGGTGGCCGGCCACGGCTCACCGCAGCCCACAGGGGGACGACTCGGCGGGCCGCAGGCGCCCTGTTGGTCGCCATTGCACGCGGGCCCGGGGTGTAGCCGCACCGGAAAGCCGGCGGAGCGAAGGACAGCGCCTGACCTTCCTCGCGGGCGGGCGGGGGGTTTGCTCGTCCCCGTAGCCTGTGAGGAGATCGAGGCGCGGCGACTGCCGGCGGTACGGGCGGGGGGCCCTGCCGCCATTGCACGCAGTTGCCCCCGCGATGGAGCCGGCACCGGGTGCGAACCCTGGTTGCCGGCTGGGGGAGCTGTTACTCCCCCGTTGAGGGGCGCTTGCCAGCGCACGGCGGGGGAGCTCCGGATTATAGTAATCAGGTCCCGGAGCCTCTGCCATACGCCAGAGGAGGTCGCCGTGGTGTTTTAGTCAGTAGGAATCTGACACTCCCCCGCTTGCCCTCCCCCTCGGTAGCGGGGGGTCTTATGTAAGATTTCCCACGAAAAAAAAAAAGGTTGGATTCCCCGCTCGACGCGTCAAGGAGAGCGACGTGTTTTCGCGGATCGTTGCGTGGTTAGATTTTCAACGCGGTGGATATCGGCTTAGTTATTCGCGTTTTTTTGGTAAAATCATTTTTATTATGTGGTTTCGGAAGTGCTATTTGTCGTTTTTGATTAAATATTGTTGTTAATTTATTGTTAAATAAGAAACGTGATGTGCCTTGTACGCGCATTTCGACGTCGTGATTTCCGGTGTTCGGGGTGTTAGTATAAACTGGACATTATTTAAGGATATTTTGTAAAATTGGAAACGATTCGCAGTGAGATTCCGCGTTTTTTGGAGCCATAGCTCCAAAACTACGCAGTCTGATCAAAAAATGTCATAAAACATAATAGTAGGGAAATTTAATTTCCTACAAAAAGGTCTCTTAAGATTTGCCATAGCTCGCACGGTTTCTGACAGATGTTTGCAGATTTCCCTCAAGGAAAGGGGCATCACGCACATATTCGGAGATATTTCTTCTTATTCTTCTTCTGCCTTCTTCTTCTGCACAGCTGCGCTGGAAGTGGCTTTACAGCTAGGGAATAGTGAATAAAGCTTTGAGATAGTGCAGAGTTACGTCAATGAAGGGGCCACAGTGTTTCTTCTTCCTTATAATGTTGGTACGGCTTCGGAAACTTTAATATCACGATATTTTCTCGAAAACTACGAATCTGAGTCAAAAAATGCATAGAAGATAAATAGTACCGAACTTGGATTTCCTATGAAAAAAGATCTCTTAACATTTTTACCATAGCCCGCCCGTTTCCGAGATATTTGCTGATTTACCTCAAGGAAAATAGCCGGTCACGCAACATATTCCGAATATTTCTTCTTCTTCTTGTTCTTCTTCTGCACAGCTGCGCGGAAGTGGCCTTACAGCTGGGAATAGTGAATACAGCTTAGAATAGTGCAGAGTTACCTCAAGAAAGGGGCCACAGTGATTCTTCATCCTTATAATGTTGCTGCGGCTTCGGAACATTTAAATATCTCGATATATCTCGTAAATATTACGCATCGGATCAAAAAAGTCATACAACATAAATAGTAGGAAATTAATTCCTACAAAAAAAAGGTCTCTTAGATTTTGCCATAGACTCGCACGGTTTCCCTGAGATAGTTTGCAGGTTTACCTCTAGGAAAGGGGCGTCACGCACATATTCCGAGATATTTCTTCTTGCTTCTTGTTCGTCATCTGCACAGCTGCGCTGGAAGTGGCACTTACAGCTGGGAATAGTGAATACAGCTTAGAATAGTGCAGAGTTACCTCAAGAAAGGGGGACACATGTGATTTCGTCATCCTTATAATGTTTGGTGCGGCTTCGGAACTTTAAAAATATCTCGATATATCTCGAAAACTACGCATCTGATCAAAAAAGATGATAGCAACAGTAAATAGTAGGAAATTGAATTTCATACAAAAAGGTTTCTTAAATGTTTGCCATAGATCACACCCCGTTTCCGAGATGTTTGTAGATATACCTCAAGGAAAGGGGCGTCACGCACATATTCCGAGATATTTCTTCTTCTTCTTGGTCTTCTTTCTGCACAGCTGAGCTGGAAGTGGCACTTTACAGCTGGGAATTAGTGGAAATACAGCTTAGAATAGTGGCAGAGTTACCACAAAAGAAAGGGGCCACAGTGTTTTTTTCATCCTCTATAATGTTGGTGCGGCTTCGGAACTTTTAAATATCCGATATATCTCAAAAAACTACGCGTCTGATCAAAAAATGTCATAGAACATTTGGTGTTTGTGTTTGTTGTTCTTGTGTTCGTGTCAGTGCTCGTGTCCATGTTTGTGTCCGTGTTTGTCTGAGTGTCATTTTTGTTTATTTTAGAGTTTTTGTTTTCCATGTACCATATTTCCCATGAGTAGTCGGGAAGTATGGGTCCACCCTTGCGGAGCCCGCTTGCAGGGGTAAGGCTAGATACAATGGGGGGGCGCTTGGTACCCCAAGGGCATCATTCGTGACTCCATTACCCCGGTACCATCCAGCTCTAGGCACGATTGCTTACACTATAGCTTGGGGAGCTGGTCCGCGACGGGGCTATATGGTAGTTCCCCTTCGAGGGTTTTTAGGCCTTCGGGGGTGAAAAATAGCACCCATTGGCCGGGACATTCCGTAGGCGCGCCTTTTCCATTTCCTGGTCGCCAGAGGCGTCCCGTTCCACGTTTCTCGGGGCCCACTTCACGCACCCGGTCGTCCTCCCTATCCGCCACCCGGAGACGCGCTTCAGTTGGGGCTCAGCCTGGATCAACCAGAGGTCGTCCTGGTTCCCCGCGCCCCTTTGGGGATTGGGGCACTCCGAGTTACTATAACTATACTAGATATAATGTAATATACTGATTCCTTCCTACAGATCAATGTACATTTAATAACAATATCATTGCTACTATATCTGCATTAGTAATGTAATATAGATTCAAAAACAGTGCCATTACCACTATATCTACACTGTATATAATGTAATATACTGATCCACTCCATCAGATCATTGTACATTTAATAACAATATGATTATTATTATATCTACATTAGGTATGTGACGTACATTTTACAACAATATCATTACTAATATATCGACATTGGCTAGAATGTAATATACTGATTCCTTCCTACAGATCAATGTACATTTAATAACAATATCATTATGCTATAACTATTATTATTATTATCATTGCTTGTTGAGGCTAGCCGGGCCACTCAGTCCCTTGGGACCAATGGTACCTGTCACTGTAATAAAATAATTTTTAACAAAAAAAAATCCGACTTTGAAATGCACTAAAAAGTATAAAATAATTTCTATTCATTTAAACCAATAATTCCATACTATTAAATAATATCTACTTATCGTTAAATAGGATACCAAATACATTTCAAAGTTTTCGGAGGCGGCGGCAAAATTAAAAAACTTTTCCTCTACTAGGAAGATCCTAACTCCGGCGTCAGGCAACCTATGATAAATCACCCATTTGATAGTTTCAAGTAAACAATATTCAACGGGAATTAACAAACCCATTGCGAATTAACTATACTGCAGTTCACGAGTGACCGCACTTAACTCGCGCAGCTAGTGACCTACTGAAGTCTAGGAGATTTTTAATAGTTGCGTGTGATTTCCCTTTACAGCTTGCTTCTTACGTTGCGTTCACATCATGTTTTCCGGAAATAATAGAATTTTCATTGCATCGTGAAACTTTACAAATATCATCACCGGTTTTCAGTTATCGTACGTCATATATTCTGCCCACCATTTATATGAATCGCAAAGTATAATAAGAAGCAAGCTGTAGAGGGGAATAACACACGTCATTAAAAATCTCTCTAGACCTAGTGAGATGCGCGAGTTAAGTATGGTCTCTTGTGAACTGCAGTATAGTGCATGTACATCAGGAGTGCTGCCAATTTCTCATACAATCGTTCCAATTACAAATGTTTTCAGCCGGACCTATAATTTTTCTCTTACGACTCATTAATTACCAGTTTGCCATACCACAATAAAATCGTTATTGGCAAGCACCGTTTTGTTCGGGTATTTTTAATTTGCGCCGCCTCCGAAACCTTGAAATATATTTAGTATCCTATTTAATGATTAAGTAGATTGTATAAATAGCTGTGGAATACAGTATAAATGAAATGGAAATTATTTTATACTTTTTAGTGCATTTTGAAGTCGAATTTTTTTTTGTTAAAAATTATTTTATTTCACACTTTTAGTGGAACGAGCAGTATTCGAAGTTTACTTGCAGGGACATGTTTTGAAAAATCGCGATCGGTATATTCCTTGGAGGGTAACCCTAAAGAATAGGCTTTTTGTTATAATAACAATAGTTATTAACAATAAGAAGTTACGTAAATTTGGGAAGTCGGATCATCGCGGAATGATCTACGAAATGTGAAATCTTTCATCGCAATCGGGGCATTCCTTGAACCAGAACGTATTTTGCAATAATGAAAACCGTTCGAAATAAAAAAATGCGAAATGTTTTTATAACGGGACCAATCGGAAGACATATCCTACAAGACGCAAAAGATTTCATTCGATTGGTCCATCCGTCCTCGGAATAATCGGCGATCAAAGGCAGAAAAATAACAATAGTTTTTCAACGAATATCTCGAAAACTAAAGGTTTCCGTTAATTATGCATAATGAAAAAGTTGTTCAGAATCATGCCCCCGACAATATATTAAAGGATCATTGAAGTCATTCCATGTTGAGATTAGAAACTTCCCGTTATTTTGCAATAAAAACCGTTCGGAATAAAAAAATTCGAAATGTTTTTTTAACGGGACCAATGGGGAGACATACTTTAAAAGATGCAGAAGGTTTCGTTCCAATTGGGCCATCCGTCTCGGAATAATCGGCGAACAAAGGCAGAAAAAATAACAATAGTTTTGCACGAATATTTCGAAAACTAAAGGTTTCCGTTAATTATGCATAATGAAAAAGTTGTTCAGAATCATGCCCCCCGACAATATATTAAAGGATTATTGAAGTCATTCTATTAGAGATTAGAAACTTCCCGTTTTATTTTGCAATAATGAAAACCGTTCGGAATAAAAAAATGCGAAATGTTTTTATAACGGGACCAATGGGAAAACATATCCTACAAGACGCAAAAGATTTCATTCCGATTGGTCCATCCGTCTCGGAGTAATCAGCGAACGTACATTTAGAAAAAAAAGTCGTTAGGAATAAAAAAAAATGCAAAATATTTTCTTTACGGGACCCATGGGGAGTTGTACTATACAAGACGCAAAAAGTTTCATTCCGATTGGTCCATCCGCCTCGGAGTAATCGGCGAACGTACACCGCACGTACATGAAATAGCACGTTTTTTGCAATAAAAAGCGTTCGGAATGAAAAAATGCAAAAAGTTTTTTTAACGGGACCAATCGGAAGACATATCCTACAAGATGCAAAAGGTTTCGTTCCGATTGGTCCATCGTCTCGGCGCAATCGGTGAACAAATCCAGAAAAAAAAAGAAAATATATATACTCATCGAATTCAGTATCCTCCTCCTTTTGAAGTCGGATAAAAATAGATGTGTTTTCCTGAGTGGGTCCTTTCCAAGTTGTATTTGGCGCAGGCCCAGATGGAGAACACTTCTGCTTGGAAGACCGAAACGTGGTGGCCCAGCTTGTGGGTCATTTCGACTCTTGGGCTCTCCCCCGCTACCCCGGCTCCGGTGACAGATCCGGTCTTGGAACCGTCTGTGAACCAGACCAGTCCCCCCGGAGTCAGGATGCCGTTAGGGTCTTCCAGCCATTTCTCCTTTTCTGGGATGATTAAGTCGTATTCCCGTCTGAAAAGGTACTCCGTCTTGCAGCGGTTCCCCCGTGGATCAGAATTAGCTCCGATCCCTGATCCCTTAAGATCTCGGTGTGCCCACCGCTCGACGGGTACCATTCTTCAGCTTGATGCAGGCGGGTGGCCGCTCTCCAAGCCATCACTACTAGATGGGGTGGCTTGATATCGAGTAGCCATTGCCATAGTGGGCGTGGTGGGGAGCGCACCTGTTATCCTCAACAACGCTATTCGGTATATTCTTTCTATTGTCCTTTTGTGTGCTCCCCTCTTCGTGGAGGTCCACCACACAATCGAGGCGTATGTTGTAATAGGTTCAAGGATGGCCTGGTATATTCACCTCACCATCCTTGGTTTGAGTCCCCATGCGGGGCCAAACATTCTGCGGCAGGCGCAGTAGGTGCTAATTGCTTTCTGGGTCAGCTTGTTCACATGGTTCTTCCAGGTGAGTTTTTTATCTAGTGTTACTCCAAGATATTTTATCTCATCTGTGAGTTGTAGTTGCGTCCCAAAAAGATGAGGAGCCTTAAAATAAAAGCGTCTTCTTCTTGTAAATAGGACCAACTCCGTTTTGCTCGGATTTACCGAGAACGAGTGTGATCGACACCAGGATTCCACAAGTGTGATAGCCTTTTGCAACCTCCTCGCTAAATCTAGCGGGTGGCTGCCTCTGACCGTGATCGTAAGGTAGTCGGCGTAACCCTGAACCTCGAAGCCTTCTGTGGTGCGTATACGTATGAGTTCGTAAACCACGAGGGTCCACAGAAGGGGGGGACAGGACTCCTCCCTGGGGGCAGCCCCTCGCGACGTCGGGCCTCACCGCCTCCTCTCCCAGGCTTGTTGTGACTGTTCTGTTCGTCAGCGTATTGTGGATCCATCTTACGACGGAGTCCTTAATATTGTATCTCATCGCGGCTTCCTGTATAGCATCGTGAGGGGTGTTGTCAAACGCCCCGTCGATGTCGAGGAAGATGCAGAGAGCAGATTCACCGTTCGATAGTGTACCTTCGATTAGACCTACCAGGTTGTGAAGTGCCGTCTCGGTGGATTTGCCGTTTTGGTAGGCGTGTTGAGAGGGGTGCAGCGGTTTGCTAGCCAATACCTCGTCTCTGATGTACCTCAACCAGCCTCTCCAGCGTTTTAAGCAAGAAAGAGGTGAGGCTGATGGGTCTATACGACTTGGCAAGGTCATAGTTGTTCTTTCCTGGTTTCGGGATGAACACTACCTTGAAGTATCTCCAGGCTTTGGATACATAGCCCTTCGCTAGGCAGGATTTGAAGATCTGGCCCAGTCGCCTGTACAGGTCCTCTCCACCCTCTTGAGGAGTGCTGGGAAGATCGCCGTCAGTGCCTGGGCTCTTGAACCTTTTGAAGGAGCCGATGGCCCACTTCACCCTGTCCGTATTTATCACCTTTTCAGCTATTTCCCAGTCCGCTGGAACAGGGTCGGTGCGTGCGGTATCGCTACGGCGCCGCTCCCGATCCTCTGTTACTGAGCCTGGGAAGTGTGTTTGAATAAGGTGTTCTAGTGTTTCTTTGTGGTTATTCGTCAGGCTTCCGTTGGAAAGTCTGAGGCGATCCAACCTCGGCGAGGGGCCTATCGTGAAGACCTTCCTTAACCTGGCAAGTACGGGTAGTGCCTCGGTTTCTTTGCAGAAGGTCTTCCAGGCCGTCCTCTTGCTGGTTCTTATTAACTTTTTGTAAGCTTGCTGAGACTTCCTGTAGTTGTCCCAAGCTAGCTCCGAGTTGGCCTTCATGGCTTTGTTCAGTAGTTTGCGGGTGTCCTTCCTGGCTTGGTCCAATTTCTTGTTCCACCAGGGGACCCTTTTGCTACTGTTTCTGATTCTGGCCGGGCAGGCAGCCTCGTAGGCTTGAGTAATGGCGGAGCTCAGATGCTCCACCGCTTGCTCAATTTCGCCTACGGTCCTGGGACGCTGACAGTTCCCCTTTAGCCTCCCTTCCAGGCCTTCTCTATAGTGCTCAGTTGGTGGCCTTTGGGTTCCTGTAAGTCTCGAGTATGCTCTCGTCCCGTACCTTCCAGTGTTTAATGACCTGTGTCACCTTGGCGGAGCCCAGGGTCAAATCAATCACCTCCTGTCTACGGGAGGTGACAAAGGTGGGGGAGGAGCCTATGTTAAGGATCTCCAGACCCGTGGTGGCGAGGTATTCCAGCAGAGCTGTGACTCTACCGTTGGTATTAGTGCTGCCCCATACGGTGTGGTGCGAGTTGGTATCGCAGCCGATCACCAGGTGCAGACCATTGACAGCACAGTGATCTATCAGGGCCCTGAGTTCCCTCGTGGGTGGAGGGTCCTCAGAGTCGTACAGCAGGTACGCCGAGCATACCACCAGCTCTGACGTATTCCCCCCGAGGTTACGTTTAACCTTAACCGCTGAAAGATCAGTTGTACAAAATTCATTGAGTTTCAGGGCCGCTATCTCCTTTTTAACGAAGATACAGGCCCTGGGCCTTGTGGATGTGGCATCATAGTAGAGTGAGCCACACCCCGTGTTTAGCCCTCCTACACGTTCCTTGTGGATCCAAGGTTCCTGTATGAGGGCTATATCTGTTTGCCCCATCGTTAGGCGGCACAGGAGGATGTCCGTTGCCGCGTTGCAATGTTGAAAATTGATCTGCGAGAATCTGGTACCATCTAGCACCTTGTTTGTGTCAGATGAGGTCCAGTCTCGCTTGGTTGAAGTAGGTGCGATATGTTCCCCGCTGGGGCCATTACACCTACTTGTGAGGGGGGCCCTTGCCACGGCCCATCCTTCTTCCACCCCTGGTACCGGCCTTCAGGGTGTGTATCAGGGTGCGTTGGCTCCCCTTTTGCACACCCACAAGGCCGGTCCTTTTCGTTGCCTCCGCCGTGGTCGGCCTTCCCCTTGACATTGCTGCCTTGGGGATATTCCCACTGGACGGAGGTTGCGTTTCGGCGGCCTTCGGTCCTTGGGAGGATCCGGCGGCCGCCGCTCCTATGTTGCAGCTCCTGGGTGGGGTGGATGGGAGGGTGTCGACGCAGGGGGCGAGGGTCTCCGTGCGCGCCGTTGCCAGCGCCCTAGGCTCCACTTCTCTTCTCCTCCTTCCACACCACTCACCCTTCCTCCATCACCAGGGCTGTTGGTCCCGGTTTGTTCCCTGGAACCGTGTTGGGGTTCTTCTTTTCCTCCGTGGTCCTGGCAGGTCACTCTCTGAGTGCCCCGCGCAGTCCCACGTGGACCTCAGAACCCTGCCTCTTGATGAGGCTGTATGACGCAGGGTCAACCACCAGGACGAGAGTTACCAAATTCGGCCCCACTCTCCTGCTCCACACTCTCCAAAGGTTCGTGCGGAGCCCCGGGTTCTGACCCTCCATCATTCTTAGAATGGTCTCCGTGGCCACCGGAGGGCCGGGGACGACCGTGACCATCCTTTTGAGCTTTGGGAGGCGCCGGCCATCCAGCACTTGGAGGACTGCCCCCTCCCAGGCCAGATTGTGGTGGCTATGGCCCTCAGCCATTCCACCGCTCCAGTGTCCGCGCAGGTCACCAGTAGCAGGCCTCCTCCGACCGGCACTCGTCGAAGCGCGGCATGGTCTCCCCTTTTTGGAGCCCATAAAACGCTCCCACAATCGCCTGCACGATGGCGGAAGCCTGCATCTCAGTGAGGGTCGGCTCCGGGTAGTTGGCCGGCGCGATTGCCAGCCTCCTCTCCGCCGTCAGCGCCTCACTGAAGCTTTTCGGCGAAGGAAAGATCCTTTGTCTTTTCTTCGCGCAAGGCTGAGTGTTAGGGGAGACGGATGGTCGGGTCCTTTTGAGCCCCTTACCCTCCGCCCCCTTGCCGCCCACCTGCGACGTCCCTGCGCGGGGTTTCCCGGTAACCGAGGTTTCCCCCCTCGCAGCGGCCGTCGCAGGGGCCATCACAGCCTTGCTCGTTGTCTCAGCGGTAGCCGTCTTGTCGGAAGTCTCCGCCAGCGCTAAGAGCGTCATGCGGGCCTTCTTCTTTCTGACTGCTCCGCTTGGCTTTACCTTCCTTCGTGCTACCGGGTTCGGTCCTGGGATTGCTCCCTGGTCGGCCCCGGCTGCGCCGGAGGAAGGCTCCTCATTGAGGGTGAGTAAGTCTAGAGCCGGCAAGGTTGTGACCTCGCCCGCCGCAGACATACTCACCACAGAACCGCCCGTCGGCGGTGTTTCGGAGGCGGTCACCAGAATTGGGTCCCTTCCCTCCTCAACCAGCCCGCTTCCGGGTGCGTTCAAGTTGGTGTTTGTGTTTGTTGTTCTTGTGTTCGTGTCCGTGTTCGTGTCCATATTTGTGTCTGTGTTTGTCTGAGTGTCATTTTTGATCATTTTAGAGTTTTTGTTTTCCATGTATGTCCCAAGAGTAGTCGGGAAGTATGGGTCTACCCCTGCAGAGCCCGCTTGCAGGAGTAAGGCTAGATACAATGGGGGGCGCCTGGTACCCCAAGGGCAACATTCGTGACACCATTACCCCGGTGCCATCCAGCTCTCGGCACGATTGCTTACACCTTAGCTTGGGGAGCTGGTCCGCGACGGGGCTTTAGTTCCCCTCCGAGGGTTTTTAGGCCTTCGGGGGTCAGAAATAGCAACCCATTGGCCGGGGCACTCGGTAGGCGCGCCTTTTCCCTTTCCTGGTCACCAGAGGCATCCCGTTCCACGGTACTCGGGGCCCACTTCACGCACCCGGTCGTCCTTCTATCCGCCACCCGGAGACGCGCTCTGTTGGGGCTCAGCCTGGATCGACCAGAGGTCGTCCTGGCTCCCCGCGCCCCTTTCGGGGGTTGGGGCACTCCGAGTTACTATAACTATACTAGATATAATGTAATATACTGATTCCTTCCTACAGATCAATGTACATTTAAAAACAATCTCATTATTACAATATCTGCATTAGATATGTAATATGCAATAAAAAACTATATCTACATTGGGTATAATGCAATATACTGATCCACACCCTCAGGTCAGTGTACATTTAATAACAATATCATTATTAATATATCTATATTAGCTATAAAGTAATATACTAACGTATTCCCACAGATCAATGTACATTTAATAACAATATCATTATTTCTATAACTATACTAGGTATAATGTAATACACTGATTCCTTCCTACAGATCAATGTACAGTTACTAACAATATCATAGTTACTATATCTGCATTAGATAGATAATATACATTAAAAAACGAACCATTATTACTAAATCTGCACTGGATATAATGTAATATGCTGATTCACACGCTCAGATCAGTGTGCATTTAATAACAATATCATTATTACTATATCTACATTAGATATAATGTAATATACCGACGCCTTCCTACAGATCAATGTACATTTAATGACAATATGGACACCGGCAAACCGAACAGCTATTTACAGTCGGCATTCGGCCAATATCCAGCATGGTTGACAATCAAGGACTAACCAGCTACGTATTAATAGGAGCAACGGCAGCGGAACTAACACCAACATCAGCAACAATAGTAGTGTTTAAACGGGCAGGCTGAACAAACAAGGATGGTGCGATAAACGTTAATCGACAAATGATCACTCAATACTTACTTACTCAGCGATGCTTGTCGTAGGATGACTAATAGTGATCGGCTGCGTCGCTCTTCCTCTATTTTACTCCTCCTTCCTCTTCTTCTTCACCCGCCTCTGCTATAGACGCGTTGGCGCGTGGGCGTTGTCGGCGACAGCGGGTCCTTTTCCCTGCGAGGATGAGCAATGTGCTGTGGTGTGCTGTGCTGATCTGCTGCGCTTAGTTATGCACAATAACCCCTCACTGCACCACGGCGCACGTATCGACACACGCGTATTGCTCCAAGCTTCGATTCGGAGCACCACAAACAGCGCGAACTAGCGACTTCCCCAGTTAGAAATGTACTAAATGAAGGCCCCTACGAGGTGCCCCAATTTATATCCAAAGCGGCCGGCAATCGTTGTGGCTGGGGGAACCTGCGAGGGGTAGTCCCTCACACTTGAGCCACGCTTTCGAGACACGCGCTTCGGCACACTCCCCTCGCTTTCTCGCCTCCTCTCGATCGAAGCAGGGGTCTCGTGGTCGTCTTCAACAAAGCCCGGCAACCCAAAACTTACCAAGCCTTCGATGAAAGGACCTAATCAGGTCAAAATTAATAACGTAAATAAATTACAATTAAATCAATTGCACTCACTGATCAATAATGGTCAACGGTGTTGACTTAATAAAGCATAGACCAGACTTTCGATTATATCAGATCCTATTTGCTGTGGAAGTATAGAATCAAGTCTCCCCTGGAGGTGGGGGTTACAGAATACGTCTCCAGCCTCCCAAGCCTGTCATCAAAGGCGACTTAAAAGGCACCGCGCGTTTAGCCCCTCTAGATAGGCAGCAACAAGCTCTCATGCACGAATGAGGCCCGTTCGCATCCCTTCGGACACCGGCCGATGGGTGACTCGTTGACCCGGTTTCGGCCGCTACCTGCGAGTGGGTGACGTAATCCGCTCATCACCTGCTTGTACGTGCCTCTCACCCGCCTAACGAGGCGCCCTAATACTTCTAGCTCTCACGTCTAATCTTAACACTATGACGTCCGGCGACACCACAGTGGTGACCTTCACAAAGTATCGCTCCGCGGCCGGCGACACCACAGTGGTGATCTTCCCAAAGTATCGCTCGACGGCCGGCGACACCACAGTGGTGACTTGAAATGTATCTCATCTCCCAATAACCTCAAAACCAGCCGGCGACAAGCGAAATAGCAGAGTTAGTTGTGCCGGCGCCAAGCGAAGAAATGTTTAAAAACAGTGTGGCCGGCAAAGTGTTAAATTCCAATCTTGATAACACAATTCTAAGATATGCTCCTTTTTCCGAACACCTACTTCTCTCTCTGGAAACAAATTTTGAAAGCAATCCGCACCAACTTTCTCTCGCGGATATTGTATCTAATTACCTCCGTATTTAGTCATAAGTTTAAAATTCAAGGTTTGACCCGTATCAACTCTCAATTATAATATTGTCGCGGTCTTCAACTGCGGATCACCAATTCTAGTTCCCTGCCAATTTTAGATTTTGTTGAACTTTGAACTCTATTACATTTTTCAAATTACATCTTAATCAATTTAATCAAATTTAATTTAAATCGCATTTTCGGCGGCGTACGATCTCCAATTAGCGCCCTCGAATCTCGGACGCATTATGCTCGCGTCTCGGCTCTCCTCCGGATCCCGACTCGCGGCTTCTTCTCTGATCTCCCTCCCGGCGCTCGTTCTTTGCGGCATCCCGTGCTTGATCTTTCCCTCTTGCTGTACCTGCTGGGCAGTGGAGCGAGATCGATCGGCCCGATTCTTCCTCTTGCTGGCCGACTCTCGACGAACCATGACCCTATCTACTCTATTTTTTTGGACCCTCCTGCTGTACGCGAATATGTAGCTCCCTCCATGCGGCATCTCCTACACACCCACTACACCTTGATAGTCAGGCACAGGTACTTTTCCGACATGACTCCCGCGCCCGTCAGCGTGCCCCTGCATATTTATTTTTTGTCAGCTACGCTTCACGTGAACAATAAAACTCCGACTTCTTTATTTTCCTTATTGTTTCCATTCTCCTTTGTCTCCTTCTGGTCGCTCGAGCAGGCCTCCTAGTTTATGCTACTGCCTTACTCTGCTTTACTGCTTCACTGTACTTTCACTCTATTACTCCATTATTCCTTGCGAACTCGTACCGCTTTTACCCTACGTCGCCTCCTTTAGCGCCTTGCTCCTCATTGCCCGTTTATTACCCATCACCTACTTTATCGCCTACCCTACCCGACACCTGGTACAGCTTAACTCCAAATGTACCGTATGCCGCTTTACAAACTTTCCGCTTACAGCTGTTTCTGGCTGTTTTTCTCTACCGTCCTATTTCCCTATTCCTCCATTTATTTCTTTATTTATGTTTTTATTTCTCCACTATTTTCACCTTTTACATTCTGCTCAGGATCCACACCCATTCTTACTGTACACATCTGCCTTTACTTTTAAACTTTCAGTTTCTATGTGTTATGTTATCTTAATTCAAGATTCTCAGAACCCCCTCAATTTCAAGTACAATTCTTCTCCTTGATCACCCATTTTAGCCTCCCATAACTTTAATTCTAAGGATAACGAGCATTTATTCATCTACATCGCATCCGCACAAATTATATTTAATTACTTTTAGACTACGATTCCCGCGATCAACTCTACCCTCAATTTAAATTCAATTTAAAATCCAAATCCAGAACTCCTCCCGGGTCTCAAGTCTAACATCAACACAATTTCACAACCCCAAATCATAAAGCTTAATTTGTCACTAATCTTAAATCCTGGAAACTTCTAGCTCTAACACATTTACTGTGGAAGACTACATCCCATCCTCCCCTGGAGGCGGGGGGTTACAGAATACGTCTCCAGCCTCCTTGGCTTGTCGTAAAAGGCGACTAAAAAGGAATCGCGCGCGAAGCCCCTTCAGATCGGCAGTGTCGGACCCCTTGTACACGAACACGGTTCGTTCGAACCCCCTTTAGACGCCGACCGACGGTTGACCCATTGACCCAGTTTCGGCCGCTACCTCCGAGCGGGTGACGTAATCCGTTCATCACCCGGTAGTACGCGCCTCTCAACCGTCTAACGAGGCGCTTAAAACTGCTAGCTTTCGTGCTTAATCTAAAAATCCAAATTTCGCTAATTCAATTTTAATACATGCTACATTTTCCATACATCTACCTCTCTCTTTGATAATTAATGTTGAAAGTAATCTGAACCAACTTTCTTTCGCGAAAAATGTATTTAATTACCTTTAAGATTAATTTTCATGGCAAATTTAAAATTCACGGTTTTGGTTCGTATGAATTCTTAATTATAATATTAATGTGGTTCTTCAAACACGAAACATCAATTCTAGTTTTCTGTAAACTTTAGATTTTGATAAATTTTGAATTTTATTACATTTTAATTTCTTTACATTTCATCAATTTAATTAAATTCAATTAATATCGCATTAACATGACGCGCGATCCCCAATCAGTGACCTCTAATGTCGGACGCATTACGCTCGCGTCTCGGCTCTC
The DNA here is from genome assembly GCF_907164935.1 of Osmia bicornis bicornis. Taxonomy (NCBI): domain Eukaryota; kingdom Metazoa; phylum Arthropoda; class Insecta; order Hymenoptera; family Megachilidae; genus Osmia; species Osmia bicornis. The sequence continues at coordinate 117,928 of NW_025791366.1, forward strand.
TCCCGGATTCCGACCCGCGGCTTCTTCTTTGATCCCCTCTCTCGCGCTCGCTCTTCACAGCATCCCGAGCTCGATCTTTCCCTCTCACTGTACCTGCCGGGCAGTGGATCGAGACCGGCCGGCCTGAACGTTCCTCTCGCTGGCCGTCTCTCGGCGAACCGCGACCCTTCTTACTCTTCCCCTTAGGTTCTCTGATTGCATCCGCACTATACGTAGCGTTCCGCTTACGGTGCCCTTACACACATGTAGTATAGAATTGAATGAACTGAATGGATGGATGAATGCATGTGACAAACGACACGAGCGTTCCGAGCGCTACCGCGTGCTCTCGCATGAGCATTCCATCGTTCGAAAAATTTTTCGCGTCCTCTCCCACGCCCGGAATTTGCCCATCGAGAGATTTAGCTCACCCAAATGTGTGTTGCGGTCGATGGTATCCAGGCAACCCAAGACTTCCTTTCGCTGGCTATCATGCGTGCATTCCTCAGTGCGCGTAACCAATTCCAGGCCCGAAATCCGCCCATCGAGAGGCTTAGCTCACCCAAATGTGTGAAGCAGTCGCTGGTGTCCAGGCCGCTCGGGCTCTCCTCTCTCTCGCATTCATGCGAGCACTCCTTCGTTTTCGCGACCTCTCCCAGGCTGAGATCTGCCCATCGAGAGGCTTAGCTCGCCCAAATGTGTGTTGCAGCCTCTGGTGACCAAGCGGCTCAGCTCAATCCTACACATCTCCTGCGGAAACATACGGGTAGGGAAAAATGATTCTGCAAGGATAATGCACAGTTACGGCGGTGTGTACGCACAGCGGCTGTAGAGTGTCCACGAACGCACTCTATACCTTCTGTGGCTAAATGAAATCACCGTCGGTCAAAATAGCCTGCGTTATAAGCGGAGGTGCGCTGGGGCTTACCCGCGACGTTCTTGGACGACTGAACGCCTTTAGGTCGTCCGAGTCGGTCGATGTGTAAGCAACATCGTGGCTACACAGAATGCTCTCCATTAAAGCCCTCTGGGGTTGCCGGAGGTATCTGTGGCCGATACGGAGCAAGTTTTTAGTGGGTATTGGGGTACTGTAACGATCCAACTCAGGGAAGCTTGTTTTGGTATGTACCTTTGAGTCCCACACTGCCCGAGACCACTCCTTACCCGACGGGTTCCTCGCTTACGTAAATGTATTTTTTTGCTGTCAAAATATAAAAAAACGGTTAGGTTAGGTTAGAATAGGTTAGGTTAGGTTAGGTTAGGTTGATTCCCGCTCGACGCGTCGAGGAGAGCGGACGTGTTTCGTGGTCGCTCCGCGGTCAGATTTGCAACGCGGTGGATAGTTGCTTAGATATTCGCGTTTTTTGTTAAAATCATTTTTATTGTGTGTTCGGAAGTGCTAATGTGTCGATTTTTAATTAAATATTGTATTAATTTATTATTAAACATCGAAAACGTGGTGTGCGTCGTGTTTCCGGTGTTCGGGGTGTTCTTATAAACATTGAATATTATTTAAGGGTAATCTTCGTTAATTGGGAACAATTCGTACTGTAATTCCGCGTTTTTTTTGAGTCATTTCGCGTTTAATTTGGTTAAGAAAGTGCATACAGGAACTGACAGGTTCTCAAGATGGTCGCCGTAGTTGAAGAAGGACAGACGATTGCACGCGCGGCCAGGGCCTTGGATAGAAGAGGACAGACGATGTGAAATTAGGTCAACGGTTCGGTGACGTATTAGTTTTTTCCTTTATTGCGTTTTATTTTATTTTGTTTTACATTGTTTTTCACTGATTGCGTCGATTTATTAAGTGATTGTGTGAAAGTGCAACGATATTTTTTCGATATTTTATTATTATCAGTGTTAATTTACTTTTTTATTACTGTTTGGCTGCATACGTTTGAGTGGCACGTTATCCCGATGTATTATTAATTATTTCTTTATTTATTAACACATTCGATTGTTCGATTATTCAATCAATCGGTTGTTCTATTATCCGGTGTTTATTCGGTGATTGTTCGCGGTATAGCCTTTTCATTTCATTTATTTATTCATTTACCTATTTATTCATTTATTTTTCGTGTCTTTTAACGGGTTTATTCTACATTTGTTTTATTTTCATTTTATTTTCATGTTTTGCCGTATTAATTCATAGTTTATGGTGTCCTACATCCTTTTACTTCCTCGTCGTTCATATTATATTTCATTCTGTTTTGTGCGTTTTGTGTCATTTGTTTCATTTATTTATTTATTTATTCGCTAAAGTACGATGGGGTGATGTGCCTTGATGATTTGTGCGGCTTGCGTAATAGTAATATTGATGATTGCTTATTTTTATTTTTGTCTCATTGAAGTTTATTTTATTTATTATTTATTTATTCGCAACGATATAATTGTATAATTGCTTAATAAATCTGCGCAATCTACGCCTTGTTACGTGATTTCATTGTTCAATTCATTTATCATTTATCGTTCCATCTATTGTTTCATTTTACCGTTGTTGTTCCTTTACTGTGTTTTGTTAATCTCATCGGTTAATTATCAATGGTTTATATCAGTGTATGATGTGTTTATGGTTTACGTGACTTGCATTGCTGTTTCGTTGATTAGTTCAAGTTCATTTTCATTACCATTTCACTTTTGTCATATTTCATTTCCATTTTCTTTATTTCCATTTTATTTTATATTTGTGACGATGCAGCAGTGTAATATGCTTAAATAAATGAATTGGACAATCCGGGTTGTGTTATTAACTGTTTTCTTTCAGTTTCAGTTTTGTTTTAGTTTTTGTTACAGTTTCAGTATGATTGTTTTATGATTGTTTTATGATTGTTTTAATGGTGCTGTGCGAGGAGTGATTGATTGCTTCTGTGCTTTTGGTGTGGTTGTTGTGTAATATTCATGGGTGGTGGGTGTTCATTTACTTACCTTCCTTTCCTTTAGTTATAATTGTATTACATTAATGCTTTCATGCTTTATTCACGCCTTCTTTCCTTATTTCCTTAATCTTCAATCTTCAATTTCTTTAATTTCTTTAATCGTTCCATTCATTCTTCATTCTTTACTCAGTCATTTTGGTCAATTAAAGTTAGTGAATATGATTTATTTTATTTTATTTATTTTATTTTTATTCTATCTTAGTTTTGCTTTCTCTATGATGATGGGTGGTTTTGTCCATTCAAATGCATTGATTGATTGTGCGATTGTTATAATCTTGTAATTTAGGTATCCACATTATTTATTTACTTATATATTTGTGTATTCTAGTCTATACATTGGTGTAGTGTTTGTTGAACTGCGTAGTTTATAATTAATCTGGTTTAACTGTCGCCTTATTACTTTGTTTGAAGCGTCATTCGATAATTAGTTGTATTCGCATTTGCATTGACATAAGCATTTATCATTCACCATTTATCATTTATAATTTATAATTTAACTTAATCTACCTTGCTGAGGAAATAGGGTGTTGTAGTTAATAAATTTTATGGTTATATTTTATTGAATTCATTTCTTACATTTTGTATTTTATTTAGTATATTTCATTTGTTTTACATTATATTACATTACATTACTTCACATTCATTACATTATTTACATTATATTGGTTACGGTCTTCACTTTATACTTTATGCCTTATTATTTACCCTATAATTTACCTCATTCTTCTTTGATATCTTTAATTGATTAATTCACTGTTCAGTCGTTCATTCTTCCATTCTATCATTGTTCATTCGTTCTGATACATTCCTGCTTCCTGCTTCTTGTTTTCACTCACGCCTTATCTTCTTTATTTTCCTTAATCTTTAACTTTCTTAATGGTTCCATACATTCATTCATTCATTATTCATTCACTCATTCATTCAGATCAATTAAAGTTAATGAATATGATTTATTTTACTTTCATTTTTACTTTGGTTGCTCTCTCTGTGATGATGGGTGGTTCTGTCAATTCAAATGCTTTGATTGTGCGTGGTTTTATTATAACCTTGTTATTTAAGTATCCTTATTTATTTACTCATTTATTTAATTATTTATTCAGTCTATATACTGGTGCAGTGTTTATTGAACTGCGTACTTTATATTTGATTTGATTATTGTTGCTTCAGTCATTTTATTTTGATACAACATTCAATAGTAAGTCCTATTTGCATTTGCATTGACATAATCATTCATCGTTTATCATTTGTCATTTATAATTTATAATTTAACTTATGGGCTATTTTGGTAAAGAAATAAAGTATTGTAGCTAATAATCTGTACGGTTGTATTATATTTTATTGAGTTCACTTCTTGTATTTTATTTTGTACTCTATTTTAGTATAATTCATTTTGTTTTACATTATATTACGTGACATTACATTATTTACACTATTTACATTATGTTGGTTACTACCTTCACTTTATACTTTATGACTTATAACTATTTACCTTATTTAACTCATTCATTAGTATCTTTAATTGATTACTTTATTGTTCAGTTGTTCATTCTTTCATTCTATCACTGTCATTCATTCTGAACTGAATTGAATTGAATTAAAGTAATTATTATGATTTAGTTTATTTTAACTCATGATTGTACAAAGTTCTGTAGATTGTATTAATATATTTATGATTTGTTTCCATACGGTTATTCTTTATTCTATATTTTATATTTTAGTATATTTATATTTATATATTCTAGTTTATTATGTTACGTTATCGCTGTTATTGATATTCATTTTATTTCATTGTCGCTTCTTGATTTGGTTCTTGATTTTCCTGTGCATCCTTGATATTCGTTGGACGTTTTGATGTTCTCTTGATATTCTTTAATTCAGTTTATTCATGACGTCTCTCCCGGTAATAGTGTAGCTCTTCCGTGATGGTGTGCTGTTTCTGTAAATTTGAATTTAATTTAATTCAATGTTTCTGTTATTTTATGCGATATTATTTCAATTATCATACCTTGTTTCCTTTCCTTTCTTTTTCCCTTCCTTCTTTTCTTTCTTCCTTTCCCTTCTTTCATTTGGGCTGCAATTCAGCTCTCTTAATCGATAATCTGTCCCTTTAACGAGTCCTTGCATGCTGGTTTTGTCACTGTGCCGTTGACACATTGGGGTTGTGTTTCTGTAAATAATTGTCATTTGTCATTCGTTATCTCATCCCTGAATTTTACATTTTACTTTTACTTTTGAACAGTTTATTCAGCTTACCTTATTTGTATTTGCTGGTATTCTGTTGTTTCTCCCTTCCTTGATTCATTCATTCATTCATTCATTCACTCTGTCATTATTTGTTATTCATTCATTCATTCACTCTTATCAGCTAAAGTTAGTGATCTGATTTTGATTTATCTTAATTTTGTTATTTTATGTGTTGATGAATGGTTTTGTCAATTCAGATGCTTTGGTACGTGGTTTCTGTATAACTCACCATTTAAATGTTAGTTTGAAATACTCTACTTGTTGAGTTATTTATTTATTTTTACACTATGCAGTAGTATCGTGTTAATTGAACTACGCAGTTTACATTTGACTGATTTATTTGATTTATTTGCTGTTTACTTACTATATTTAAATGTCATGCAATAATCAGTTCTATTTGCGTTTGGATTGACATGACCATTTATCATTCATCATCTACCATTCACAATTTAACTTATAATTTTGTTTACTTGTGTAATGGAATGGAGTATTTAGCTAATAATCTTTACGGTTGCATTTTAGTGAGCCCGCTTCTTGTATTTTGTATTCTATTTCATTATATTTCATTGTTTTATGTTATATTACGTTACATTGCATTATATTACACTGCGTTACTTTACATTATTCACATTATGCTGGTCACGGCTTTCACTTTATACTTTACACTTTCCTAGTTACTTTATTCTTTAATTTCTTGAATTAATAACTCCACTGATCAGTCGTTCATTCTCTTATTCTGTCATTGTTTATTCATTCTGAATTAAATTGAATTAAAGTTGTCGTTATGATTTAGTTTAATTTTATGTCCATGGTGGTACAAAGTGTTGTAGATTAAATTAATATATTTATGGTTTGCTTTATGCGGTTATTCTATATTCAATATACTTTTATATTTTATATTTTAATTTATTTGTGCCACGTTATCACTGTTTATCACTATTTTATTTTATTTCTTGCCGCCTTCTTGATTTGTCGCCTGTTATATATCCTTGGATATTCTGATTCTTCTTTGATATTCTTTGATATTCTTTAATTCAATTAATTGATGATGTCTCTCTCTGGTATTGGTATTGTATAGTTCTGTCATAACAGGGTGACAGGGTGCTTTTCTGTGGGAATTAATATGCATGTTTTAAGTTGTGCTATTCCTGTTTATTTTATGGTGCGTTGTTACAATTATTATCTTACCTTACTTTCCTTTTTCTGAGTTGACTGACTATCAGGCTTTTAATTGGTAATCTTGTTCTTGTTCCTATTCTTAACGAGTCTTCTTACACTGTTCTTGCTTCCTGTTGACAATCCTTGCTTTGACACATTAGGGGTTAGGGTTAAGGTTATATCTCTGTAAATTCTGTCACCCGACATCTTTGAAGGTGTCTATTCTATGGTTTATATTATCTATGGTTATATTATTTTGAAATTATTTTGAAATTCATTTCACTGTATCTATACTATACCTTCACGGTATCTCATTCTTTATTTTCTTTTTCTTTTATATCACAGTATATTGTGCTGGTTATTCTGCTTGCACATTACACTTTACGGTCTGCAGTTTACACTTTCCCATTTTCTTTTCTTGATCCCTTATTTTGATTTGATTCATTTTATTTTATTTTACTTTATTATCCCGTAAATTAGTATTAGTTAATAATATTTAATTGCGTGCTTGATTGGTTGTATGAGATTTGCCCGATTACATGCGTTGCTACATGCGTTGTTTGATCTTTATTTTATTCTGATCTCGATTTTGATTTTGATTTCCATCTTGATTTATTTGGTTAAGTGTCTTATGTTATTTGTTTTATTTAGCTTATTTATTTACTCGGCCTCTCTTTCCTTGACGGTTTTCCGTTATTTGCGGTGCATTTGCACAATTTGTAATTTGTTTTCTGCACCGCGATAATGTGCTAGCAC